>NC_077232.1:245962779-246262779 GCF_027887165.1 Monodelphis domestica
TGGAGTTTATCACCCTGGGCTAATAAAAGGACAAGACTGGGCCAAAATCATTTAATTATTTCCTTAATCTAAAAGCTCAAACAACACTGGCACAATTAGCGAGTGTGTGAAAACATGCCCACTCCTAACTCTCCAGACTTCTCCTTTCTTTTTGCCTTTTTCCCTCTATGATAGAAGCCTCCTCTGCCCACATCAACCCTCAGACTCTCTCAGGTTCAAAATTTGGTCTCAAAGGATTTAGAACTCATTCTAATGAACAATTAAGTAATATTTTCAAGTGTTACAATTGTAGGAAGGTTTGCAAAGGTATCAAAACTCAAGCTAACGGAATGGAGGCTTCCATGCTAGAGATTCAGGTAAAAGGCAAAAGGGAGACTTTTGTTCGTTTCTCAGCGCTACTTCTCTGAATGATTGTGAATTCAGTTCCTCATCTTAAGGATTCACCAAACTCAATTTTGGATGGAGGCTTTGTGGAATATTTATGGGCGGAAATGGACAGGAAGACCACTGGCTGAGAAATCCTGGATTGGCCGCCATCTACACTAATGGAGGAGACATCCGCATGAATCATCATAAGTTCATTGAAGTCTTAAAGAAAATGTCATCCCGCTGGTGAGGACAATTTGAAATTCGAAAGTGCTTTCTGAGTCACCAAATATCAATTTATTTTCAATAAAGTTTTAACATAAAAAGTATATTAGATCATACTCTCTTTCTTAATCACTGTGGAT
Source organism: Monodelphis domestica (assembly GCF_027887165.1). NCBI lineage: Eukaryota > Metazoa > Chordata > Mammalia > Didelphimorphia > Didelphidae > Monodelphis > Monodelphis domestica. The sequence goes on from NC_077232.1 coordinate 245,963,511, forward strand.
CAATGGGAATTTTGTTATATGCAGGTGAGACATCTGCCCTAATGGAGGAAAAGTCACCTCAGTGAGAACCTGGATCCATCAAAGCATTGAGGTATAAATGTGTACATATGTTTGCATTTGGGGGTCAGAAAGGAGGAGCTCCTGGTGAGTGTGTAAGAGAAAGAAAGGAGCCTGACTTCTATTTAGAATTTCTTCTCCATTATTTGTTTAACTCAAAGGGATGAATGAAAAAGCATTTATTAAGCACTTACCATGTGCAAAATAGTGTGCTAAGCAAAGTACAAATAGAAAAGACATCCTAGGGGCAGTTACGTAGCTCAGGGATAGAGTACCAGTCCTGGAGTTAGGAGGACCTGGGTTCAAATCTAGCCTCAGACACTTCCTAACCCTGGTCAAGTCCCTTAACACCAGTTGCCTAATTCTTGCCTCTCTTCTGCCTTAGAATTGATTCTGACAGAAGGTAAGAGTTTTAAAAAAGGAAGAAAAGGAAGGGAAAGAAGAAAAGAGAAAAGATAGCCCCTGTCTCTCTAGGACCTCCATTTCTGGGGGGAAGGGGATAGAATCCACATGGAAGTTTTCAGCAGGAAGTCATAAGGCAAGGTTTCATGGCCCTAGGGTGCAGCAGCAAAGCACATGGAAAGCCATCTTGTTAAATATCCCATCCACTCAGAAATCCTGTCATTCTCTAATGCTGAACAGTACCAAGGACTGTGGTGATAAGAACTGTCTTTCCTGGGGCTTCAGTGAGTTTTGCATCTGCAGGAGTACTTGGCAAGCAGTTCTCCTCTAGGGTTGCTGTGGGGGAATGACAGCTGAAGGAATTAGCTAGAAGCAGGACCAGAGGTCTGGGTCAGGGGCAGGGCACTGATTGCCAGTCAGGACTCTTGAGATTACTTACCCAGCAGTGGCTATTGGTTATTGGTTAGTGATGTCGACTAAGCCAAGGTGCTTCTCCAGAGTTATTGCTCCTCTCAGTGATGCCTATGGAGTCTGCAATGGCCATCTGACAGCTGGTGGTCTAGCGTCCACTGCCAGTCCCAAGGCTGATAGGTTCAACTTCCTGGATCATTTCTTTCAGGTCCTAAGGCCATCTTTTTAAGAAAAGTAAGAATTAAGTAAAGATGTGCAAAAATTCTAAGGCTTACTATTTCCTCAAATGCTTTTTTTTAACCCCTCATCTTCTGTCTTAGAATTAATACTGTGTATTGCTTCCAAGGCAGAAGAGTGGTAAGAGGTAGGCAATGGGGGTTAAGTGACTTGCCCAGGGTCACACAGCAAGAAATGTTGGGGGCCAGATTTGATCCCAGGACCTCCCAACTCTAGACCTGGATCTCTATTCACTGAGCTACCCAGCTTCTCCTCCCAGTCCATCTCTTTGCAAAAGCTGTGCCCTGTCCCTGGAACACGTTCCTTCCTTATTTCTAGGACTCTTGGAATCTTCTTCCTTCAAAACAACTCATGCATTACTTTTTACATGAAGCTTTTTTCCAATCCCTCAAATGCTCATGCCCTCCCTCCTCCCCAAATCCCTTGGCTTTAATTCCCTGTACTGACTGGTATTTATTCTCTTTCTATTCTGGGCACATTTATTAATTGGGTGCCTGTTGTTTCTCTGGTGCTTTTAATAAGAGCCTCCCATTTCCTGGGCACGGTGCTAAGTGCTTTACAAATATTAGGTAGGAGTTTAGAGTAGGGTTTAGAGTATTTAGAATATTAGAGTAGGGTTTGCTTTATTTTTTGCATGTATCCTTAAAGCACAGTGCCCAGTGCTGTGTTTAATCAATGCTTGTTGATTGATTGATTGATTGATTAATTGATTGATTTGGAAGACCTCACTGGGCTGAGGCCTCAAGAGGTTGAGCTGCCCAGAATCATACAAGCAGTATAGATCAGAGGTAGGGCACCCCCTGCCGCCCCTATCATCTCCTTGAGGCTTTCTAAAGGGACCTTTTCTGGGGGGAAACAATAAAGAATCCTAAAGAATTCGAAACGACCAGGAAAGTCCCAGTGTGTGTTGTGAACTCTGCAAGGGCTCTGAGAGCGAGTCAAATGAAGTAAGAAGTTTAATAAATCGTTTTTGAAGATCAATGATTTGCCGAAAGACCACAAAGGTCGCATATAGTAATTAACACCTTCTCTCTTGTAATCTGTAGCTAATATGGATATTTTCATCCTTAGAGGAAAAGGTTCCTGTAAGATCAAGTCATACAGTTGTTGTTGTTTAGTCAATTATTCATGTCTGATGCTTTATGACCTTGCTCAGGGTTTTCTTGGCAGAGATATTGAAGTGAGTTGTCATTTCCTTCTCCAGCTCATGAAGAAATTGAGGCAAACAGGGTTAAATGATTTGACCAGGGACTCAGAGCTAGTGTCTACAGTCAGATTTGAACTCAGATCCTCCTGACTCCAGGAGCAGCACTCTGCCCTCTGTGCCACCTAGGTGTCACGAGCCCTACATCATGTCTACCTTTCTTCTCACAAGATATCTCCCCCCAGACCCAAAGCACCTGGACTGTCCAGAGCTCAGTGTAGGGCTCCTGGAGGTTTTTGCTTAGCCTTCCTTCCTTCCTTGCTTACCATTTCTTCACCAATGCACTTCAAGATTTATTGCCCATCTACTTTGTACAAGGTATTTGGGGAGGAACAAGGGAGGTGGGGAAATAAAGAGATGCACCAAATCTATTCACTGACAATGAGGGGCTCAGAGTCTAGAAAGGGAGCAAAGACAAATCAAACAACTCAGTTTCTTCGATGGGGAATAATAGCTTCTTGAATCTGGGAATTAAATTTTTGTTTTTATTTTGGGTTTAGAAAAAGTTCTTTTGGACTTTGCCGATGATAGCTGCCCGAGACTTGAGAAATAATGTCTCTCAAAAATAGTCTTGGGGGGAATAAGAGGGGATAGCTATTATAAGGGGTGATAGTTTGTTGTCTGCCACAGTTTGATCTTATACAGTAGAAGTCATCTAGTAAAATCTCTGCATTTTATAGATGAAGAAACTGAGTCCCAGCTTAGGGAAATAACTTGACCAATTAATCTAGGTAGTAAGGAGCAGAGCTGGAAGTCAAACTCCAGACTGAGTGCTTTTTTCCAGAGCCCACATGCTCAAAGGCAAAAGAGCAACCAGTTTTACCATTAGATTCATGCCTTTTGGTTAGACATTAGAAACCAGGATATTGCCTCCAGGAGGCCATGGAGGCACCCAGGTAAGTTCCAATTTACACATCCTTTGTAACTTGAATCCTATTTTAAATATGGTAGGGGTGTTAACTGTCTAAAGAAAATCTATTGGTAAAGTATAGAATTTTGAAAAACTATATTTTCCAAAAGCCAGTGGGACGTGAAGATGGGGAAGGATGGAAAGGCAAAGGGACCCAAAAAGAAATGTGAGAATAGCTTCCCCCCAAACAAAACAAACAATGCCAACAAACGTTGTCTTCTTCATAATTGGACCCAAGGTCAGTTCTGGTAAGTAAAGAAGCAAGAAAAGAGGACCAAAGAAAGAGCTGGAGGAGGCCACCTACCAGGATGTGTAATCATAAAAGAATATGACTCTACCTTAAATAACTTACCAAATTCCACAACTGCTTCTTACTCACTCCCCAAATGAGCAGGGACATTAAGCATTAAAGTCAGCGAATAAATCAAGAAGAGCCTCTAAAGATTATGGGGCAGTATAGTTTAGACTTTGGACACAAGGATTTTTTCATGGTCCTGCTATGATTGCATTAATTACAGAGAACACAGAAGTAGAGGGTAACTACAACAGGTCGCCATTATTTCTGGCAACCGAGACAGTTACAAATGGTACAAGGTTCTCTTTTGCATTCAACTAATACATCGCTGTGTCCTAATGAGGCATGCCTGGCATTTGAAATAGTTGAGTTAAAACATAATTAAAGTCTACTATGACTCTGACAGCAGTCTGACCTTCATCTGAGCACAGGACAGATTGAGCATCTGAGATTGTCACTTTTTGCAGAGCACCTGGTCCAGGGCCAAGCCACGGGGTGGAAATTTCAATAATGACCTGTTTAGTAAGCTTCCTTGGACCCTGACTCCATGCTCAAGATGGCGTGTGTTCTAGTCCAGGAATAAGGATTTTTCAACTGAAGAGCCTTAGTCAAATTGCTTTCTTAGATTCTCTATGAATTAGTGGAAATGTGAAAATGTGAAAATTAATGGACTAATGCTAACATCTTAAAATAATGTTTTGATGGCAATGCTGACCACTATTGTATTCAGATAAAATGATGAGAATGTAAGCTGAAAAAAAACTGTGAATTATGCATTTTAGAATAAAATGAGAACTTTTTAATCTGTTGTTTAAAGCCCTCAATCATCCATGCAGGATGAAATATTTTACAAACAAATAAAGGTTGTCATATTTTTTCTTTGAGGCTTTGATATACAGTAGGTTTAAGGGTTGACTGCCCCTACATGAAGTTTACGAAGGGTGATCACCTCTCACTCTATTACTTGATTTGTCCCCATAATTGTATAAGGCAAGTGGAAGTATGGAAGTATGCTTAGCTATTCCTTCTTAATTATCAAAATCATAACATCTCTCTCATTAATAATGAATTAGCTCTTAGTGTCTACCCTCCTTTGTTAAATGTTATTCATTTAATAAATTGGAGAAAGCTCTTTTCTTGTAAGCAGTTATTCATATCTCCCTATAACAAAACTCCTCATCTCCAAGGCTTAAATTAATATCATGTTACTTAAACTAATTATGTTACTTAAATTAATATCATGTTACTTGAGATGAAATTTATTAACTATGTAACAGACAATATCCCAAAGACATAGGAAATGACTTACAATGTTTTACTGATGATAAATAAACATAATAGTTGTCTGTAGCGATTGCTATAACTACAGATACTTTCTCTTCACTTCTGGAGCCACAGTCCCATCATTCAGTTCACAGAGAGTACTAAGTAACACCTCTTCTCAAGAATGCTTTTCATCCTCTTTACAATATAAAGGTTAAACTAGTTCTCTACAGGAAAGAATTCTGAGTAGCATTTCTTACATCTAGATGGTGCAGCAGAGTGCTAGACGGAGTCAGGAAAAGCTGAGCTTGAATCCTGCCTCAGAAAATCGCTACTCCGGAGACCCTAGGCATGTTTTTCAGCCTCCCCTAAGTCTATTTCACCATCTGTAAAATGGGGATGATAATAACACCAACCTGCCAACGTTGTGTGAGGAACGAAGGATATGACATGTAAAATGCTTTGCAAACTTTAAAAAGCTGTATCACTGTTCAGTGTTATCTTCATTGTCTTTCTGCCTTCTCACAGGTTCTCTTGAGCTCTTGCTGTTGAACTCCAGAATTACAGTTAAACTGCCAGCCTGCCACAATTCCAAAACATCCTAAATACCCAGAAGACGTATCTATAGGCACTATGGGAGAGACTCTTGAAGCTGATGTTAGAGTAAAGAATATACATGTGTATACATGTATGCAAATATAGACACATATGTAAACACACAAATAAAATTATGACAGAATTTACAGCATATACCTTAAGGTAATATGTTAAAAATGTTCAGCAAGATTGACTATATATTTTATTTTATTTTTTAAACCCTTATCTTCAGCCTTAGAATCAATACTGCATATTGTTTCCAAGGCAGAAGAATGGTCAGGGCTAGACAATGGGAGTTAAGTGACTTGCCCAGGGTCACACAGCTAGGAAGTGTCTGAGACCAGATTTGAACCCAGGACCTCCTGTCTCTAGGCCTGGCTCTCAATCCACTGAGCCACCCAGATGCCCCCTGTCCATATATTTTAAAGAATTATTCAATACAAATATGCATATGATCATTTCTCCTTCTTGTTCCGTCTACAAGCATCATTAATCATCAATTTATGGTTGTGCAGATGTGGTTCTCAGTACTTTTCAAATATTATTTCATTTGGTAATAACAATATAAGCTAGCATTTATATTCTACTTTAAGATTGACAAAGAACTTTAAGTGTCATCACATGTGATCCTCACAGTAACCCTTTGAGATAGGTGCTCTCGTCCTATGGATAAAGAAACTGAGGCATAGAAAGTCTAAATGACTCATCCATGGTAACATAGCTAGTAAGGCAGGATTCAAATTCAGAACTTCCTGACTCCAAATTCCAAGTTCTTTCTACTATACTATATAGTTATAAAACAGACTCTTTGACATTCAGGACCTCACATTCTAGTGGGAGAGGTGATATGAAAATATATCTATTTTGATATAGACATATGGATCTACACACATACTCACATAAATACATATATGCATATATACATACACACACAATGAAGGCAATTAGGTGATATAGTTAATAGATTGTTTGGCCTGGAGTTAGGAAATCCAGAGTTCAAATATGGTCTCAGGAACTTATTAGCTGTGTGACCCTGGGCAAGTCACTTAACCTCTGTTTGCCTTAATTCACTAGAGAAGGAAATAGTAAACTATTCCAGTATCTGTGCCAAGAAAATCCTGTCAATTGGTCCAAGGAGTCACAAAGAGTCAGACATAACTGAACAACTGACCAATAGCTATATAATCACTTTTAAATATATGTACATGTATATTTATGTAAACGAAAGGTAATTTCAAAGGGAAAGGTAATTAAGCATGTAGTGTATATAATGTTTATACTATTTGTATGTATATATAATTTGTATTAATATAGAGAGAGATGTATATATTGTATATCAAATCATGCCTCAGACACTTACTAGATTGTGAGTCTGGGTAAATCAATCACCATCTTTGTGCCTGGTTTCTTTGTCTATGATATGGGAATAATAATGGCACCTATTCATACACACATACACAGAGTAAATATGGGAGGTAATTCTAAAGCGCAAGGCATTAACTATTATGAGGAATAGAGAGAGAATTGGGCAAGGTTTCTTGCAAAAGGTACAATTTGAGCTTAGTCTTGAAGGAAACAGAGAAACCACATGGCAGAGGTGAGGGAAGGCATCTTCGAAGACAGTGAAGATCTGAATCATCTTTTCTTCAAATTAATAATTTTTTATTGATATACCATTGTATTGATAGCTCAGGCCCAGATTTCTGTCTTCACATCTTATATCCCAGAATTTGCCTTATTCTCCAAAACACTTTGAAATCTACTTTTATTGCTTCAATGTCAGATACATTTCTGCCATTTTGATTTTTTATATACATTCAATTAATACCAACAAAGAAGCCATCACTAAAGCCAACTAATGGTTTAATTATATAAGAACATAGACCAAATGTGATGTCATGGCAGAAAATTCTATTTGAGTTTCTAGAATAGGTGAACAAAAACTAAATAATATTATTAGAAACTGAACACACACACACACACACACACACACACACACAAAAGCACACACAATTCAAATGATGAGGGACAAATGAGTGGTTCCAAGAGGTTGATGGAAATGAATAGGTAACTCAACAATCAATAGCTTTTCAAGAGTCTGAATTAAAATATGAAAATGAAGGCAGGTTACAGATGATGAAAACAAAAGCATAGGATACTGCTGTCAGAACAGTGGCACCAGTGCAAATGCTTAGAATGATCTAAGATTGACAAGGAAAGAGAAGCCATAAAAATGTTGTTTCTAGTTACTGTTGATGGAAAAAGATGACCAAAGAATGGATAGAACTGTGGTTGAAGATAGATGGACAAAAGAGAGAAAGTTCTGCTGCTCAGTTCTTTACTTTCTGATTTCTTGGCCAAGAAGGATGATCTGCATATAAAAGTTGTAATAATAATAGCTAGTATTGATGTAATCTCATATAATTGTCAGAACTACCCAAGGAAACAAATACTCTTAATAGTTCCATTTTATAGCTGAAGAAATTAAGACTGTATAAAAGGTGATTTGACTAGAGTCATATAACTAGCAAATGTCTCAGTCAGGATTTGAACTCATATCTTCTTGATTCCAACTCAAGCATTCTCCCCTCTATTTTGCTTAGCTGCTTATAAAGAGACCACCTGGCTGCCCTTGACAAATTCAGGTTTGTCTGGAAGAAAAAAAGTGCATTGTTAGGTATTTTTTAAAAATCTGTGAAAAGAACCATTTACTTAGGAAAGTGAATGAAATGCTAGAAAAAATAGAGTTAATGGATATCTGGAGAAAACTAAATAGGAATAAAAATTAATATACCTTCTTCTTAGCAGTACATGGTTCATATATAAACATTGCCCATGTACTACGGCATAGAAATATTGCAAACAAATGCTGAAAAGCAGAAATAACAAATACAATTTTTTTCAGATCATAATGTGATAAAAATTGTACTTGGCAAGGATCCATGGAAAGACAAATTTAGAAGTTATTAGAAACTAAAATAATCTAATTTTTCCAAACTGGTGGATCAAAAAAAAAAAAAGAAATCATAGAAACAATTCAAGAGAATGACAATGAGGAGACATCATATCAAAACCTATGGGATACAGCCAAAGCATTACTGAGGAGAAAATTTATATCTCTGAGTGCCTACGGCAACAAAATAGAGAAGGAGGAAATCAATGAATTGGGCTTGCAATTTAAAGAATTAGAAAAAAAGAAAACATTAAAAATCTCCAGATAAAAACTAAATCTGAAATCCCAGAAATTAAGAAAGAAATTAATAAAATTGAAAGTAAAAGAACTACTGAACTAATAAATAAGACAAGGAGCTGGTACTTTGAAAAAACAAATAAAATAGATAAAGTACTGATTAATCTAATAAAAAATAAAAGAAGAGAACAAATTAACAGTATCAAAGATGAAAAGGTTGATCTCACCTCTAATGAAGAGGAAATTAAAATAATGATTAAGAAGTATTTTGCCCAATTATATGGCAATAAATATGACATCTAGGTGAAATGGGTGAAAATTTACAAAAAATATAAATTGCCTAGATTAACAAAAGAGGAAATAGAATACTTAAATAATCCCATCTCAGAAAAAGAAATTGAACAAGCTATCAAGGAACTTCCTAAGAAAAAGTTCCCAGGGTCAGATGGATTCAAAGGTGAATTATATCAGAAATTTAAAGAATAACTAATCCCAATATTATATAAACTATTTGACAATATAAGCAAAGAGGAGTTTTACCAAATTCTTTTTATTACACAAATATGGTATTGATTCCAAAGCCAGGCAGACGAAAAACAGAGAAAGAAAACTGTAGACCCATCTCCTTAATGAACATAGCAAAAACTGTAAATAAAAATGTTAGCAAAAAACTATAGCAAGTTATTACAAGAATTGTCCACTATGACCAGGTGGGATTTATACCAGGAATGCAAGGAGAGTTTAATATTAGGAAAGCCATCCACATCATTGACCATATCAATAATCAAACCAACAAAGATTACATGATTATATCAATAGCTGCAGAAAATGTCTTTGACAAAACACAACACCCATTTCTATTGAAAACATTAGAAAGTATAGGAATAGGAGGGTCATTCCTCAAAATAACAAACTATATATTTAAAACCATCAACAAGGATCATCTGCAATGGGGATAAGTTAGAAGCCTTCCCTATAAGATCAAGAATGAAGAAAGGATACCCATTATCAGCTATATTATTTGATATTGTACTAGAAACTCTAGCGATACCAATTAGAGAAGAAAAAGAAATTAAAGGCATTAAAATAGGCAATGAGGAAACTAAACTATCACTTTTTGCAGATGATATGAGGGAATACTTAAAGAATCTTAGAAAATCAACTAGGTCTTCCAGTCAAGATGGCAGCTTAGAGAAAGCTAAAGTTCAGAGCTCCAGAAACCCTTCCTTACCGATCTCAAACTCAAGGCTCCTAGGGCACCGAAATTGAAAACAAACAACAGAATAGACCCCAGGAACACTCCTCCTGGACCTGGATCAAAAGGTAAGGCCCCCCAAAAGTCAGAACCCAAGATCACTCGGATCTAAGGGGTAGGCAAAAGGAAGGTCCCAGGACACATTCCTCCAACCTGGAGCACTGAATCCGAGGCAACAGCAGGAACCTCAGGGCAGGCAAAAGGGCCTTGGGAGCTGGCTATTCTGAAGGCCACATCCTGAAAACAACATGAGCCAGTCGCAGGGGCACCCAGACAGCAGGGAAACAGAGAGAGAAAGGAGGAGCCTGTAGCCCCCTGATCAGATCCTTCCATCTGAGTCTCACCATAGGTACCTGCCTCAGGGCATACTCAGTCTGAGGTTAATCCTATCACTAGCCCTTGGAGCTCTGGGAAGCCATGGCCCCTCCCCCTCAGAGTGCAGGCTCCTCTGGCCAGAAAAGGCATTGAAATACATCTGAGAGTGTCAAGCCAGGCACAGAGCATAGAATAAGGCAACAGAGAAGCATCGGGAGGGAACTGAGGAGGGTAGTAACATGGAAACACCAGCAATTCCGGGCTTCCTGGGGAAGACAGACAATTTGCCTGGGGCTAAAGCCACTGAACACCAGACAGATAACAGAAAAGCCAGCCCCCCTCACTCAGATAGAGATGGCAAACAGCACAGAAACAAAAAATTCTCAAAACAACAAGAAAAACAAGAAGGGGGCAACTTTGGACACATTTTATGGAGCAAAAATATAAAATACAGAGGAGATAGAAGAGGAAACACAAGCAAATGCTCCGAAACCTTCCAAAGGAAATGGAAACTCTCCACAAACTTTTGAAGAATTTGAATCGAAAATGATCAAAAAGATGGAAGCCTTCTGGCAGGAAAAGTGGGAATTAATGCAAAAGAATTTCACGCAACTACAAAACCGGTTTGACCAAACTGAAAAGGAAAACCAGGCTTTAAAGGTCAGAATTAGGCAACTGGAAGACAACGAGCAGGTAAAAAAGCAACAAGCAAACCAACAAAAATCACATGATTATTTCAATAGACGCAGAAAAAGTCTTTGATAAAATACAACATCCATTCCTATTAAAAACTCTAGAAAGCATAGGAATGGGAGGGTCGTTCCTAAAAATAATAAACAGTATATATCTAAAACCATCAGCCAATATCATCTGCAATGGGGATAAACTAAATGCATTCCCAATAAGATCAGGAATGAAACAAGGATGCCCATTATCACCTCTACTATTTGACATTGTACTAGAAACACTAGCATTAGCAATTAGAGAAGAAAAAGAAATTGAAGGCATCAAAATAGGCAAGGAGGAGACTAAGCTATCGCTATTTGCAGATGACATGATGGTCTACTTAAAGAATCCAAGAGATTCAACCAAAAAGCTAATTGAAATAATCAACAACTTTAGCAAAGTTGCAGGACACAAAATAAACCCGCATAAGTCATTAGCATTTCTATACATTTCCAACATAGTTCAGCAGCAAAAACTAGAAAGAGAAATCCCATTCAAAATCACCTTAGACAAAATAAAATACCTAGGAATCTATCTCCCGAGACAAACACAGGAACTATATGCACACAACTACAAAACACTTTCCACACAACTAAAACTAGACTTGAACAATTGGAAGAACATTAACTGCTCATGGGTAGGACGAGCCAATATAGTAAAAATGACCATCCTACCCAAACTTATCTATCTATTTAGTGCCATACCCATAGAACTTCCAAAAAATTTCTTTACTAATTTAGAAAAAAAACAAAACAAAGTTCATTTGGAATAACAAAGGATCAAGGATATCCAGGGAAATAATGAAAAAAATACAAAGGAAGGGGGCCTTGCAGTCCCAGATATCAAACTATATTACAAAGGAGCAGTCATCAAAACAATTTGGTACTGGCTAAGAGACAAAAAAGAGGATCAGTGGAATAGACTTGGGGCAAGTGACCTCAGCAAGGCAATATATGATAAACCCAAAGATCCCAGCTTTTGGGTCAAAAATCCACTATTTCATAAAAACTGCTGGGGAAACTGGAAGACAATGTGGGAGAGATTAGGATTAGATCAACACCTCACACCCTACACCAAGATAAATTCAAAATGGGTGACTGACATGAACATAAAGAATGAAACTATACGTAAATTAGGTAAACACAGAATAGTATACATGTCAGACCTTTGGGAAGGGAAAGACTTTAAAACCAAGCAAGACATAGAAAGAGTCACAAAATGTAAAATAAATAATTTTGACTACATCACATTAAAAAGCTTTTGTACAAACAAAACCAATATAACTAAAATCAGAAGGAAAGCAACAAATTGGGAAGCAATCTTCATAAAAACCTCTGACAAAGGTTTAATTACTCAAATTTACAAAGAGCTAAATCAATTGTACAAAAAATCAAGCCATTCTCCAATTGATAAATGGGCAAGGGACATGGATAGGCAGTTCTCAGCCAAAGAAATCAAAACTATTAATAAGCACATGAAAAAGTTCTCTACATCTCTTATAATCAGAGATGCAAATCAAAACAACCCTGAGGTTTCACACCTAGCAGATTGGCTAACATGACAGCTATGGAAAGTAATGAATGTTGGAGGGGATGCGGCAAAGTAGGGACATTAATTCATTGCTGGTGGAGTTGTGAATTGATCCAACCATTCTGGAGGGCAATTTGGAACTATGCCCAAAGGGTGATAAAAGACTGTCTGCCCTTTGATCCAGCCATAGCACTGCTGGGTTTGTACCCCAAAGAGATAATAAGGAAAAAGACTTGTACAACAATATTCATAGCTGCGCTCTTTGTGGTGGCCAAAAATTGGAAAATGAGGGGATGCCCTTCAATTGGGGAATGGCTGAACAAGTTGTGGTATATGTTGGTGATGGAATACTATTGGCTCAAAGGAATAATAATAAAGTGGAGGAATTCCATGGAGACTGGAACAACCTCCAGGAAGTGATGCAGAGCGAAAGGAGCAGAACCAGGAGAACATTGTACACAGAGACTGATACATTGTGGTACAATCGAAGGTGATGGACTTCTCCATTAGTGGCAATGTAGTGATCCTGAACAATCTGCAGGGATCTAAAAAACACTATCCACAAGCAGAGGATAAACTATGGGAGTAAAAAAACCGAGGAAAAGCAACTGCTTGACTACAGGGGCTGAGAGGAAATGACTGAGGAGAGACTCTAAATGAACATTCTAGTGCAAATACCAACAACATGGAAATGAGTTCGAACCAAGAACACATGTGAAACCCAGTGGAATTGTGCGCCGGCTATGGGAGAAGTGGTGGGAGGGGGGTGGAGGGAGGAAAAAATAATGATCATTGTTTCCAATGAATAATGTTTGTAAATAACCAAATAAAATAATGTTTTAAAAAAAAGAAAATCAACTAAAAGGCTAGTGGAAATAATTAACAACTTTAGCAAAGTTGCAGGGTACAAGATAAACCCACATACATAAGCATTTCTATATATTTCCAACAAAATTCAGCATCAGGGGTTAGAAAGAGAAATTCCATTTAAAATCACTGTAGACAATATAAAATATTTAGAAATTTATCTATCAAGACAAACCCAGGAATTATATGAAGACAACTACACTTTTCACAAATTAAAACTAGATCTAAATAATTGGAAAAACATTAATTGCTCATGGGTAGGATGAACTAACATAATAAAAATGATAATCCTATCCAAATTAATCTACTTATTCAGTGCCATACCTATTAAACTACCAAAAACCTTTTTTAATAGAATTAGAAAAAATTAAAACAAAGTTCATCTGGAAGAACAAAAGATCAAGAATATCAAGGGAAATAATGAAAAAAAGTGAAGGATGGGGGCATATCAGTACCAGATCTTAAACTGTACTATAAAGCAGTGGCCATTAAAACAATATGGTACTGGCTAAGAGACCTGAGGGTGGATAAATGCAACAGACTAGCAGTAAATGACTTTAGCAAGCTAGTGTTTGGTAAACCCAAAGATCCCACCTTTTGGGACAAGAACTCAGTATTTGACAAAAACTGCTGGGAAAATTGAAAACCAGTATGGGGAAAATTGGATTTAGATCAACATTTTATATACGCTATACAAAGATAATTCAAAATGTGTAAATGACTTAAATATAAAGAGTGAAATCAGAAATAAATTAGGTGAATTTAGAATAGTATACCTGACAGATCTGTGGGAAAGGAAGGAATTTAAGACCAAACAAGAGATAGAGAACAATACAAAATGTAAAATGAATGCCTTTGATTATATCAAATTAAAATGGTTTTGTACAAACAAAACCAATAGAACCAAAATTAGAAGAAAGCAACAAACTAGGAGAATATTTTTATAACAAAACTCTCTGACAAAGGTTTTAATTTCCCAGATATATAAGGAATGAAGTCAAATTTATAAAAAAAAAAAATCAATCCATTCCCCAATAGTCAAATGGTCTAGGGACATAAATAAGCAGTTTTCACATGATGAAATCAAAACTATCAATAAGCACATGAAAAAAAAAAGTGTTCTAAATCCCTCTTGATTAGAGAAATGCAAATAAAAACAACTCTGAGGTACCACTTTATACCTAGCAGACTGACCAATAAGGCAACAAAGGAAAGGGATAAATGTTGGAGGGGATGTGGCAAAATTTGGACACACGTTGCTGGTGAAGTTGTGAATTGGTCCAATCATTCTGAAGGGCAATTTGGAACAAAATAATGCCTAGCCTTTGGTCCAGCCATACTACTGTTGGGTTTGTACCCCAAAGAGATAATAAGGAAAAAGACTTGCACAAAAATATTTATAGCCATACACTTTGTAGTGGCAAAAACCTAGAAAATGAGGATGTGTCCATTGATTGGGGAATGACTGAACGAATTGTGGTATCTGATGGTGATGGAATACTATTGTGCTGAAAGGAATAATGAACTGGAGGAATTCCATGTAGCCTGGAAAGACCTCCAAATATTGATGCAGAGCAAAAGGAGCAGAACCAGGAGAACATTGTACACAGAGACTAATACACTATGGTACAATCAAATGTAATAGACTTCCCTACTAGCAGCAATGCAACAACCCAGGACAATCCAGAGGGGCTTATGAGAAAGAACACTATCCACATCCAAAGAAAAACTGTGGGAGCAGAAAAGCAGAAGAAAAACATATGATTGATCACATGGTTGGATGGGAATATGATCAGAGTCTTGGCAATAAAAGATCACTCTACATAACATGGAAATATGTTTTGAACACTGATATGTGTATAACCTGGTAAAATTTCTTGTCAGTTCTTGGAGGGGGGAATGAAGGGGACTGGAATCATATCTCATGTAACCACAGAAAAATATTCTAAATTTGAAAAAGGACCATTTATTGTTATACCACTATTAGTGATAGAAATCAAGGAAGTTCTGAGGAACTCACTTTGGGTGAGTACACCAGTTTTCAAAACAGGATTTCTTCCCTCATTTCCTAATTATAAATCAGTTCAATTAACTCAGTTCTGAAAAATTATAGAATAATATTTTTTATTATAGTACATTTAAAAAGCTTTGTACAAACAAAACCAATGTAACCAAGATTACAAGAGAAACAACAAACTAGGAATACATTTTTGCAGCAAATTTCTCTGATAAAGGTCTCATTTCTTAAATATATAAAGAACTAGGTCAAATTTATAAGAATATAAATCATTCGTCATCTGACAAATGGACAAAGGATAGAAACAAGCAATATTCAGATGAAATCAAAGACATCAAAGCTATCAATAAATATATGAAAAAATTCTAAATCCCTCTTGATTAGAGAAATGCAAATTAAAACAAATCTGACTTACCACCTCACACCTTTTGGATTGCTGAATATGACAGTAAATGAATATGATAAATATTAGAGGGGATGCAACAAAATTTGGACTAATACATTGTTGGTGAAGCTGTGAATTGATCCAACTGTTCTGGAGTGCATCCAAAATGCATACCCACTGATCCTCTAATACCACTACTAGGTCTGTATCCTAAAAAGATTTTAAAAAGGGGGAAAGTACCTATTTGTAAAAAATACTTATAACAGCTCTTTTTGTGGTGGCAAAGAATTGGAAATTGAGGGGATATTCATCAATTGAGGAATGGATGAAAAAATGCAGTATATGCTGGCAATGGGATTCTAGTATAAGAAGTGATGAGCAGGATGATTTCAGAGAAAACTGCAAAGACTTACATGAGCTGATTCAGAACAAAATAAGCAGAACCAGGAGAACATTATACACAGTAGCAGCAATATTATAGGATGATCAACTGTGCAAATCATCTATTCTCAGCAACATAATGATCCAGGACAATTCTGAAGTGCTTATGACAAAAAAAATGCTCTCTACCTCCAGAGAAAGAACTGTTGGAATCTGAATGTAGATCAAAGCATACCATTTTTTTACTTTATTTGTGTTTTTATTTGGTAGTTTTGATTTTATATGAGTACTCTCTTACAGTAATCACCAATATAGAAGTAAGTTTTGAATGATAATACATATATAACACAGATTAAATTGTTTGTCATCTCTGAGAGACAGGGGGAAGGGAGAAAGGGAGGCAATTTGGATTTTATAACTTCTGAAAATGTTTGTTGAAAAGTGCTATTCCATGTAATTGGGAAAATAAAATATATTTTTAAAATCACACAATAGATAAAGAAATGCATAGTCAGCATCTAGAATAGGAAGCAATTATCCTAAAGAATCAACATAACTTCCACAAGGACAGGGTGATTCGCATCATGCTAGACATGTGTATTTCTTTTTTAGACAGGCTTGATTACTCATGGTAAATCAAGGGATGCCAATAGAGAGAGTTTACATAGATTTTAGCAAAGGATTTGATTAAAGTCCCACATGCCAT
Source organism: Monodelphis domestica (assembly GCF_027887165.1). NCBI lineage: Eukaryota > Metazoa > Chordata > Mammalia > Didelphimorphia > Didelphidae > Monodelphis > Monodelphis domestica. Next base: position 245,980,259 of record NC_077232.1, read on the forward strand.
ATTGTAGAAAATATGGAAAGACTGAAGAGAGAGGATAATCTAATTAGGTTCCAACTAATTGAATGACTAAGCCAAAAGAAGAGCTGTGAATGTTTCTATGTCAACCTTGAAGGAAGTCTCCAATGGAGTTTTATTTATCTGGAAATATAACTTGATTGAATATTGTTTAATGCTTTTATCAATAACTGAGATGAAGGCATAAATGACGTGCTTATCAAATTTGCAAGTGACATGAAGCTAAGATCTAGAGCCAATATGCTGAATGGCAGAGTTGGAATCCAAAAAGACAGACCAGAACACTGAAATGAATCTACTAATAAGACTAAGTAAGGACACTGCAAGATTACACTTGAATTAAGTGCATCAGTTTCATGAGACAAAGTGAAGAAGGAATGGATGGGCAGCAGTTCATCTGAAAAGGATAAGCTTGAAGGGGGAAGTTTATGACAAGTGGATAGCTTATTAAAACTTAGAGGAGCTTAGGTCGCCTAAAGACACCATCTCTTAAACTGCCCCAGCAGGAATGATGATAAAGAAAACCAAAGAGAAAAAGCTACAAGCCAAGTCAAAGACTCTTCAAAAGTACTGTCAGAATCCTTTAGAACTGCTAAGAAAGCCAACAAAGGGTTGATGAGATGGCAAATAAGCAAGTGACCTGGTATCATAGCAAGAAACAGGGTTGACCCAGCACCCAGAGAAGCCTGACCAGAGCCACAGCAGGAGACAGGACTAGACCAGATCCCAGGAGCCCTGTCATCAGGAGACATAAGAGATGAGAGCACACCATTGTCATCTCCCCAACCCATAGCATGAGGCAATGCCAGACCAAAGCCATGCTGTGAACACAGATCTATGAAACCTACAACCATGCCATTTCAAGAAACAAGAGAGAAGTTGAGAACTAGTTCTAGAGAAAGAGCAAAGTACCTTAACTCTTGAAGGAAATCTGCTGCTATCAGTAAAATCAACAACACAATCTTGAGGATGTATCAGTCACAGCAAGGGACAAAGCAACCTCTTAAGTTCAAGAGTGCAAAGAGAAGACAGAAAAGGAGCCAAGTCCAAAACCAAAGTCAAGTGACAAGGAAACTGAGTCAAAATTCAGGAATTCGTGCAGAAAGTGGATTTATTCTTAACCATCCAGGACTAAGTAGGTCCTTCTCACACCAACAAAGAGTATGGAATGGAGCAGAGTCTGAGCTCCAATCCTGAAAATAAGGCTGGATATTTGAGTAAACAAGAAAATATCAAACACAATGAAGGAATATTACAGTCTAAGAGATTGCCAAGGGCTAAACTGAGCAGATAAGAGTAACTCCAAAAGAAGGCAAGGTAATATCTCAGAGAAAAGAATGTTCTAAGTCAGACTGCAAAGACTGCCTGAAATTGGGGCAGCTAGGTGGTTCAATGAATTGAGAGCAAAGCCTGGAGATAGGAGGTTCTAGGTTCAAATGTGACCTCAGACACTTCCTAGCTGTTGTAACCATAGGGAAGTCTCTTAATTTCAGTTGCCTATCCCTTGTTGCTCTTTTGCCTCATACTTATTTTTTTTGTACTGGGTAAAGGTTGCTTTTTTTTTTTAAGACTACCTGAAAGAAAGGAAGTGAAATACAAATATAACTAAAGTAAATAATAGAAAGGGAAGAAAAAATGGCAATAAGAATGAGCTTAGAAGAAAAAAAGTGATAAGCCTTACCCCAAAATTGGCTCCTTACAAATAAGAATGGGCCAAACAAAAAGTTATGTAACTCCATGAGGCAAGAAGAATTAATATTAAAAATTAAATTAAAAGGATTTGGAGATTTGGGTAGACTGTAAGTTTGACATGAATTGATAATATGACATGGCACCCCACTCCCCCAAAACAGAATGTGATCTTTAGCTGTATTTTATGTTTTAGTTATAGATTTTGGGAGATATAATCTTTGATTTCATCATTATAAAGACCCCTCCATGGGAATGTAGACTCTAAATAATCACCCTAATACAAATATTAATAATATGGAAATAGGTCTTGATCCAGTGGAATTGAACATTGGCTATGGGAGGTGGGTGGGAGGGGGGAGAGAAAGAACATGAATTATGTAACAATGGAAACATATTCTAAATTAATTCATTAAATAAAATTATTTAAGACTAAGCAATAAAAATAAAAAAATAAAGACCCCCTCAAATCATGATACATATGAGGTGGTACCTCAAAGTTGTTTGAATTTGCATTTCTCTAATTAATAGTGATTTTAATAGCCTTTTTTCATATGACTGTAGATAGTTTTGATTTCCTTATCTGGGAATTTCCTGTTCATAGCCTTTCACCATTTGTCAGTTGGAGAATGCTTTATCTTCTTATAAATTTGACTCTATATTTTTGAAGAATTAGACTTTGTCAAAGATTCTTGCTCTAAATTTTTCTGTTTGTTATTTCCCTTCTAATCTTTTCATTGGTTTTGTTTGTGCAAAAATCTTTCTTCAACATCCATTTTTGTTGCCCAGCCAAGGTTAAGGGGAGGAAGAGTGGGATATAAGATGACATTGTCATTGACAACAGTGGTTCCAAATGTCCCTCCACTATATGCTTACTCAATGAATAGAGGTGATGATAAATGAAATGAGATGCAGGCATCCAGGAGAAGCAGTAGGATTCAGAGAGAGTAGTGGATATTAACTGGAGAGAGATGAGTAGCAGGATGGTGATCATGGGGGCATCACTGTAGCAGTGAAATGGGTAGCTATCTCCCAATCTCATTTATTGAATGAATAAGAGCTTCGTTGTATGAAATCATCTTGGCAGATAGGTATGGTAAAAGGAGCACTGCATTAGGAGGTAGGAATATGCTCTCAGATCCAAAGCCTGCTATTTATTACCTATGAGTAACTCATTTAATCTCTGAGACGATCAGTTTCCTTCATTTATAAAATGAGGAGGTTGGACTAGATGATCTCTAAGGTCCCATCTAATTCTAAATCTATGAGGCTATGTAAGTTGAAAATAATGATATTTTATCTTATTTAATGCGGGAGCTGAGCAGGTTGGTGGAGGGTAGAGTAAAAGAGTAGATATAATAACTAACACAGAGAGCCTTGACTCTATGCTAGGCACCATGCTAAGTGCTTTAGAATTATTATTTCATCTGATCCTTACAACAACCTTGAGAGGTAGGGCGATAATTGTTATTTCCCTTCAAATCTTGTTTGCGTTGGTTTTGTTTGTACAGAAATCTCTCTCTCTTTGACAGTCATAGTCACCATTTTTGTTGCCCCACCTAGATTATGTGTAATTGGAAATCTGTTACCCTAAAAACTACATTTCCCAGGAGCCCACTGACTTCCTGTCATTATGTACTTCCTGTAAACAGAGGGATAAATTCAGTGGGCTTTCCTGGTCTGGCCTCTTTACTTCCTGTCTGCAACTATGATAGTATGTGAGGATTTGAACAGGCTGATTAGCCATGGGCACGTTTTTTTTTTCTTACCTTTTTATTCCTTTAATTCTAATGATCATTAATAAATCTCCCAAGGTATAATATTTTTATTATTTGAGATTAGTTTTAATTTTTACAATTAAGAGGAAGATGAGGCTAACGTTATCACTGACAACAATGGTTCCAATTACAGGTAAGGAAATAGAGGCAGGCAGGCATTAAGTGACTTGCCCAGGGTCATATGACTAACAAGTGTGTGAGGCTGGCATTCTAGATTCTATGCTCTATCTACTGTACCACTTAGCTGCCCTTATGGTAATAATAATAATAATAATAATAATTAACATCTATAGAGTAATAATTATGTGCCAGGCACTGTGTCAAGCACTTTACAATTATTATCTCATTTGTTCTTTACAACAACTCTTGTAAGAAGTAAATTCTATTATTATCCTCACATAACAGGTAAAGAAACTGAGGCAAACAGAGGGTAAGTGACTTGCTAACAAGCATCTGAGACCAGACTGGAACTCAGGTCTTCCTTATTCTAGGCCTGTCAGTTTATAAACTGAGCCACCTAACTGCCCCTACGGTTTGAAAGTTAGGAGTGTCTAGCTTGAAAACTGCTCATTACTAGGAATGAAATGTGGCTAATAACTCATCTTCAGAATGAAGTATTCCAGAAAAAAATTCCACTGGGAAACTGAGTAACGAATATGGCTGAAGAGTGTTCCATCGAAGAAGAGCAGCCTTGGCATGCTCTTGGCCCGGTGTTGGCAGTGGACATTGGGAACCCTCCTTGAAGTTCACAATTGGGTTCTTGATGCCCCTTCCTAGCTGGCAAAAGTCTCTTCTCCCCAAAGGAATGAGGAGGGTCATCCCATTCTGATTACCTGTAAGGGCATGCACCTCATCACCATGACAGCCAAGGCGAAGCTCTGAGCCTTGATGAAGTTTGTTCTTTCCATCCCATGAGTCTGAAATGAGCAATCAATCAGCAATTGGAGATAAAGATGAGATGAGTCATTGGTGTGGGCCTCATTAGCCCAGCAGGGCCCTCCTGTCTGCTAACAACCAGCATTTTTGAACACTTCACAAAACACACTGCCGAAATAGGGCAAATTCCAGTGAGTGTCCTGGAAGCCCAGCTCCACTGAAAAGCTGCTTTCACCCCCTCAGTCACCAGACTTCCTTCTTGGCAAGAAACAAAAGGATTCACTCCTGGGACACACATGGAAGCAAAACTCTCTCTCCAACTTTGTCCTCCAGAATAAGCCAGTGCTGCTGTTTTGAAGGGTTGATGGACTGAAGAGCTTCCCTAAAAAAAGATTTGCAGCTAAAGGGAGATAATGTGCCAGCCTGTTGCTGAGTCTAAAGGCCGAGCAGACAGGAAATAGCAGCTGACGGCAAACAGCTCTGCCTGGAAGCGGGCCAACTAGGTGGTTTGGAACATTCTGGTTCAAGGAGGTGGCCCTGGGGACTGGAGACATGTTTTGCAGTAAGAGGGGAAATGGGAAGAGGTTGAGCTCCTGGACCTTAGCAATGAAAGCAGCCTTTTAACTCCAAGGTGACCACAGCTAGAACCAGAAAGAGACAGCTCACTCACTCACTCACACAGGTCCAAAAAACAGTCTGTCCTTAAAAGCTACCGGGCGGTGTTCCTTGGCTCTGCCTCCTCCCCAATAATGGCAGCCTTTGGAGTCGAGACACTTCTGAAACTCTGAATTTTTATTAAAAAAAGGATGAGTCCCAGCCTTTCACAATCTGGACTTCAGAGGCCTTGGCAACATTTTTAAAATTTAAAGCCAGTAGTGCAGGTCCTTGGTATAAGCTAGGGTCCCCCCAAGCCCCTCAAAAAAAAAAAAAGGAAATTAGTAGAATAAGATGAAAACCTCTAGATCTTTCCAATGGACAGGGCAAGATGGATAGAGGGGAGGAGGGTGTTGATTGTTGTCCATTGCTGTCATCTCTTTGTCTCTTCTTCTCTTGTTTTATTTTTTGTTTTGTTTTGTTTTGTTTTTGCTTTTGCTTTTTTGGGTTTGGGGGCTGGAATCTACCTGGCTAGAGCACTAAACATATAATTCAACAACCAACATTTGAATTCAACCTCTATTGCCCGTGTAACCCTGGTCAAGTGAGTATATATCTCTGGACCTGGGTTTTCTCCTTTATAAAATGATGGGATTGAGTTTCATAATCTTTAAATTTACTTCTGATTCCTTCCCTATAGGAACTTACAATTCTTTTAAATCAATTAATTTGTTTGTTTTTTACATTAAATCTCCAGGGATCTCCTTCCCTCCCTCCCCTCTCCACACTAGAGAAGGCATCCCATGGCAATGTATATATGTATGTGTGTGTGTATATATATATAAATATAAACTTTATCTTTTGTGTTTCTATTTATCAGTTCTTTCTCTGGAGGTGAACACTTACAAGTTATTCTTCAAACATTAAGAACTTATAATTAAATAGAAGAGCTTACAATCTAATAAATATCTAGATCTGCATTATATCTATATAATTATTTTACAATTCTCTATCATTAGCTCTCTCAGGACTTTAAGAAACTATTTAAAGAGGCTACACACACATGACTGTCCCTCTTTTTTCTTCTGATTCCTTAGGACCTTTCTGATCTGCAATCCTGCAATCCTTTGAGACAAAAAACATTTTCCCCCTCAGGCTGCTTTCCCTTCAGGTTGTCATCACAGATATGAATTACTAGGATTTTCTGAAGACTGACTAAGTGAAGTAATTCTCATTAATAAAAACATGATCCCTATTGCACTTGGTTCTGCTCTGCTTGAATAATTCCGTACTGAACCAATTTGAGAATAGGATGAACCAAAACAAATCAGAGTTAAATTCATTTCATGATATCACTCAGAAATGAGTTTCTGAAGCTTATCAGGATTAGTCTCAGCCTAGAACTTAATTGATGAGGCCATCCAGATATTGCGGATGGCCCAGAAATCCTCCTAAAAATGGCAGCCTTGACTTTTCAAGACATCATCTAGAGAGAGATCTTATTAAGCAATGGATGAATCTGAGCTCCTGAAGGATCTAGCAAAAGAATATTGTTAGTGATGTCGTGTCTAAATTTGAATTAACTCAACAAGTTCATGAGATACTGACCCTAACCTCAAATTTGCTAGTCAACAAAAATTCATATTACTCCTAGAGAGGAGTCATCATCTTCCATCGCAATGGAAATATGACTTGTGGTTGCTCCCAGACAAGAGATATAGCAAAAACAATCTGTAAACATACTCTACGATTATTGTTCCTTTGCCTGAAAGACACCCCCAAACATGATCTGAAATAATTTTGCCTGTCACTCTTGTTCAGGAATATTAGTCAATGTCATTCAGATCTCTCACTATTCTGCCTTATTCTCTGAAGGGAATTTAGACCTACCCTTGAAAGTTTCAACCAGATGTTATGTATTACCCTTGCTCTTTGTCCATGAGAGAATACTGGCCTGTCTTTCCCAGCAGGATTATCTTGAATATGGCTTTGAAGTAGATAGGTATTCCTTTTACATCAAAGTATGCAGAATATAATCAAAATAAAAAATCATTTCATTCTGCCACAAATGCCCATCAGTAAGAGATGATTAAATGTTTTAAAATGGAAATATACTTTCATATGGTTGTTGAAAAGAAAAATATTTAAGAATGATGACATTTATTTCATACATTCAGATTTTCAAATCATTTTACAAATATTATCTTAATATACTTTCACAACAACAGTTCTGTAGGTGTCATGACTATTCCCATTTTACAGATCGGGAAATTTAGCCAGGCTCAGATTATTGATTTGCCCAGTCATACAGCAGGTATTTGAGACAATGTTTTAACTTATGTACACTATTGAGCTCCTCTAAAAATAAAGGAGAAAGAATAAGATAAAAGGGGGAAAATGTAAAGTTAAGAAATTCTCTTTCATCTCTAAAGGCCAATTTAGATGACTAATGTTTAAGTAAAGAAAGTGTTAATTCTGGGTCTCTGAACAGACTAAACCCTGTGCTAAGATACAAATATAGAGACTACAACTCCAGTTTCAGCCATCTTCCATATTTGTAAACATCAACACAGAGAAATTTCAGAGAAGCTCTGTCCTCCATAATAGCTTACACTGGCAATCTGGAAGAGCTCTTTATACCCTCTCTCACTTGGTCCTCACATTAACCCATGTCAAGTTGTGAGGGTAAGTATCATTAGCCCCTTTTATTGATGAGGAAAATGAGGCTCCGAAATGTTAAATGGTTCCTTCTCTAGTAAGTAGAAAGGATAGGATGCAAAAATGGAATCTTCTAACTCTCAGTCCAAATATCTTTCAACCATTCCACTCAACCCAGTTTGCCTCCATTTGCTCATCTGTAAAATGAACTGGGAAAGAAAATGGCAAGCCACTCCAGTATGTTTGCCAAGAAAACCCCCAATGGAGTCATGAAGAGTTAGACATGACTGAAGATGACTGAAAAACAACAAACTCTACTCTGCCTCCATGTAAATAAAGGATCTCACTATTCCATGGGTTCAGGACTCAGGCAGGATTGCCTTCCTATTAAGTGACTTGGCTACCTGACTTGGATTTTTCTTCATGATGTCAAAGATTCTAAAGGAGAGTCCTGTTATTGGTCAAGCCTATCCTCGCTTCCTACTTGCCAATCTTTGCCTGGCATTATTCAGGTCAAGGGAAAAATACTCATATCTAAGGAAAATCCAAAGATAGGCTCCCTGCTCCTATGTGTTTATGGCTATTCAAGGGAAGATGCATGTCCAAGAAATTGAAATACAAGCCAGTATCAGAAAGAAAGAAACAGCATGGAGTTTTCTTCTCAGATACCATGCTATGGTAATGTCAATAACTGCCAAAACTCACTCAAAAGCTTCAGAGGGTTTGGGTTCCTAAAGTGAATATGGCATTTATACCCCAACACTTGCCCACCTTATAGACACAAATAATTATAGTATAAGTCAGAATTGGAGAAGAAAATAAATGTTGCCTCTGAGACCTCATATTCTGAAATTATTCCATCATGAGACTTTTTTTCTGTGAGAGTCTACTATATGTTTAATACTCTTTCCCAAGTACTCTCAAACAGAGCCAGAACTAGGGAAAGCAATTAGGTCAAACCCCAGAAGAATTATCCCCAAAATGGCAACTTCAAAGAACATGGACTCTCTTTGTGTTCCTCTAAGGAAAAGGCCATGGCAGATGAATCCAGCATGGTGAGATCAAGGTGGAGGCTCAGGAATGGATATTGCCAATCTACTGATTCCAAGTCTGCTTCATGGGTTTCTCTAGGACAGTGGTGAGGGTGGGAGTGGCAGAAATGGCTATACAGATGGGTAGGTTATGTCCTGGTATATAAGGCCAGGAGAGAGGACTGAATGGGTCCAGAACTATGATCCCAATGTCATTGAGCAGTGGCCTGTTGACCACCCACTCAGAACAGAAGAATAACCTGAGGTACCTATCAGGCGTTTCAAAGTTTTATTCCATTGAAGGGTAAAGACAAATCGTGATATGATGGGGAAAAACTCTTACCCAGACCAACATGCAGTCCTGATATACATAGTTGTGGCAAAACAAAGATGGTAGAACTGAAACAATGGTAAGATTTGCTTAGTGACAAGGCAGAATTGGTCCAGCATTAGAGTCTATTCTTAAGTTTGTCCAGCATCAAAGAGGAGAACAATCAGTTTTGTTTGGTGATTTAAAGTCAAATAAAAGTTCAGACTTTATACTAAAGCAACACAGATACAAAAGACCTCTGCCCTAAAGGAGCTTACAATCTAATAGATATCTATATCTATAATTCCTAATATCTGTGTAATTATTTTGTATTTCCCTATTATTAGTTCTCTCAAGACTTTAAGGTACCATTTAAAGGCAATGGGAAAGAGACCCACTGTTGTCAGTGATAATATTGGCTTTATTAGACTAGAGCTACTTTTCATCAAGGAGTAATCTTATATTTTTGTATGGATGTGAAATTAGACAAAGTGCTTTTAGTTGTGTGTGTGTATGTTGTGTGTATATATATGTATATATATATATATATATATATAAAGAGAGATAAAGTGTAAAGTAAACATTTTGCATTACATTTGTGATTTTCTATCTAGTTCATGAACACTTAAAATGTATTGTGATTCTGAATTTCTGTTAAATAAAATCTTTTTTATTAAAAAAATACCATTTAGAGATAGTAGATCACCTAATAATACTCCTTTTTGTTGGATAAATCTGGTTAATAATCGTCCTGGCTCTAAAAGTATCCGTGATTCCTAACAAAACTCAAGATACAAAAATAATCGGAAGAATTATATCCATTAAAATAATGAAATATGCCATATCCCTTGTTTTTTATCTTTATTTTTGCTCTAGACCTGTGGTTTTTTTTTTCCAAATGGGGAACTTCCAATGTAGAAAGTACTACTCACTGATATAGTTGATCAATTCATTTGTTATGGTGAGAAGTTACATGACTTTTTCTTGATCACACAACCAGTATGTGTCAGAGGCAACACTTAAACCCAAGCTGAAGCCCTACTGCCTTTCAATCTGGTGACCTGGAGGACACTAAGAGATGAAAGATAAATTATTTCATCTCAAGTATTGTGATTTGTTCTGGATATCATAGTTTATGAAGGTATTCATCCACTGGAGAGAGTCTAAAGGACCTGTGATATTTCCTTACCAATGAGTTTCTTGCATCAGTGAAATCCAATATTCTGTCCTTATCTTCTATCCTTCCCAAATCCTAACCTCTTTGGCATTTTCAAATGAATAAACAAAGGCACAAAAAGGTTAAGTGATTTTCTGAAAGTCACCAAGGAAGAGCCTAGTGAAATTGGGGCAATAATCATTTAGCGTCTAGACTCCTACCTAGGATGGCCCTGGCAATTGTGTCACCCTGTGTAATGTTCCAGGTAATGACATTGACATTAACTCCATTACCTAATAATGTGAATTGTGAAAGTCCTGGTACAGCAAGCTTCTGATATCACAGCACATGTTAACTGTTTTGATTAAAATAGTCACCTCATGCACACTTTAGACACCTCTGATCCTCATTGGGAAAATGGAGGAGCTGGGTAAGATGAGTTCTCAAGTTCCTTCCAAGGAGAAAATTCTATGACCTCCAATTCTTCAAATGTCTGGTCTTTACCAGTCCTTCATCTCTCCTTATGCCCGTCAACTCATCTTCCATCTTACCATAGATATATGGTACGACCTTGCTTTACACAAATTCAACAAACATAAATTCAGGTATACACAAATGGTAATCAAATAAATGGAGGCAGAAAAACATGTAAGATGGACATTTTTAATCATGTGCTAAATCCTTGCCATTTTCCCAAGTCTCACAGCAGTTTGCTCAATCACATTCCCTCTCATTCTGAAGTGTCGGCGTGAGTCATTACATTGTTTTGCACCAAACATTAGCACCCCCACCAGTCTTTGTCTAGAGTCCTTGCTTGTAGCAAGTCATGCTCACATGAGAGCAATGCTCCTCTTTGTTTCCTTGATGCCATTTAGTTTTTAGTAATGGCCCCAAAATACAAGAATAGTGGCACTGGCACCTCTAAGAAGCCTAAGGAAAGATGTCAAGAGCCTGCATATGTTTGTATAAGAAATACCTATTAAATAATGGGGTTTGCTATTCTGTATGATTGGTAATTTACTCAAAGGGTTTTGAAATGTATTGGTGGCATAAAATGAAGTCCTCCTGGACATTGGGTTCTTTCTCTAAGTATCCCATAATTGCAATCTTTCATGTAAAAGGTCACTCACCCAGATGCAAAACCAAACCAAACCAAAACCAAGAAAACCACCCTTCTTCAGCAAAGTAGACAGTGGTCATTCCAAACTTGATTTCTTGTGCTTTCCATTCATTACTCTGACTTCTACCTTCTAGGTCCTACTAGAACTAGCTTAATCTCTTTTGTATCCAAACACTTAAAATCAACTGTGATGTTCCACCCTATTTTCCTCCTGAAGTAGTTGAATACTGTTTCTAGTGTTCATTTTTTTTAAATGTAGCTTTCCTTTCTCTTTTTTTGCCTTCTGAGTTGAACTATGATCATCAATCCGCCATGGTTATCAATAAATTTGATGAACCTCAGTTTCCCATATCTGTAAAATAGGGATATCAGTGTTTTCATTTAGTACTTACCGGGGCCACTGTAAAGAAAACACTTTGCAAACCTCAAAATAACAGAGAAATATGTACTGCCACCCTTATTATTATAAAAAACAATGCATCTCTCTGATGGTCCAGGTCATCAACTGGACCACAGATTAAAAATCTTCCATCTTGATGAAATACTTTTTGTCATTTTTATTGCTTAATGTGATTTTCAGGAAAGAAAAAATTGATTTTTCACATGTAAAAATGTGTCCTCCATCAGGTTTGGCAAAAGAAAAGTAATACTGCCATCTGTTGTTTAGAATTGGCATAAATTCAGGCTACCTCTCCTCCCCTCCTCTCCTCTCCCCTCCTGTTGCCATGTTATGCCATATCCATACCAGAGAAGATAATTAGATCTCATGGCTTATTTCACATAATGCCGAGCATTTTAAAAGCATTTTCCACACAACAATCGTTGAATGGAAGAAGTGGCAAAACCTAAATTATTCGTGTTTACTTCTATCACTGTGCTAAACAGAGATACTAAATGAAAAGCATGCCAGTTCCTGCTCTAAAGGATCTCACATTCTAATAGGGGGAAGCCCATATAGGACGGTCCGGAAGGATGGAAAGGTCGTGTGGTCCTCAGAGTGCAACAGCAGGGCAGATGACAAAGCCCAGTAGCAATGGGAGCAATGACCAAGCCCAGGGGTTCACCATTGATGGGAAGGGTCATAGTAGCTGACTCCCTGCTCATCTAAGCACTATGGGGAGTCATGCCCTCAATCAATCACCATTGGGCAGGGGAATGTAGTCCACTGGGTTGGAATGGGTTATCTCTAGTGGTTGGATTGGGATGGGGTGGGTCACCATCCTGCTGGGAGAGGGTGTTTAATAGCTAAAGACAATGGAGGCTCAGGAGAGAAGGGCAATATTTCCCCAGGGCCAGATCCTTTGATCCATCAGGAGCCAGTAGGTTGGGGTGAAAGAGGAAAAGGTTCTTGGGGGCAAAAGGACCCAGCCAGATCAAGCAGGGAGTCTGACATAGACCTCCATTCATTCCAAAGCAAATGAGCGCTCCAATTGGGGAATGGCTGAACAAATTGTGGTATATGTTGGTGATGGAATACTATTGTGCTAAAAGGAATAATGAACTGGAGGAATTCCATGTGAACTGGAACAATCTCCAGGAAGTGTGGCAGAATGAGAGGAGCAGAACTAGGAGAACATTATACACAGAGACTGATATACTGTGGTACAATCGAATGTAATGGACTTCTCCGCTAGCAGCAATGCAATTATCCAGGATAATTCTGAGAGACTTATGAGAAGGGATGCTGTCCACATCCAGAGAAAGAACTGTGGGAGTAGAAACAGAGAAGAAAAACAACTGCTTCATCACATGGTTCAATGGGGATATATGAACTGGAGGAATTCCATGTGAACTGTAACAACCTCCAGGAAGTAATGCAGAGCGAAAGGAGCAGAACCAGGAAAACATTGTACACAGAGACTGATACACTGTGGTACACTGGAAAGTAATGGACTTCTCAAAGCAAATAAGTAGTTGAAATGCATTATATCCTGGAATCTGATCAGCCTCACAAAAGGGCTATGCTTTACCCACCAAAGGTATAGGAGGCTAGGATAGTAATGGACATTTGTGCAATATTTAAAATTAGAGGGCATGATCTAGGCATTGCTTATCAAGTCTCTAAAGCAAAGCTATCCAGTAGGTGACCTGAGTTATCAGAGGCAGGTAGAGTGAGTAAGGAGCAGGACTTGGGGTCTGGAAGATCTGAGTTTGAATCCTACCTCACTTGCTTGCTTAGATATATAACCTTGGGCAAAGTGCTTGACGTCCCTCATGCTCATATTTCTCATCCATAGAAGAGGAATCATAATAGTACCTGCCTCCCAGTTTAGAACACTGAATAAATTAATATATGAAAGGAGTAGCTTGTAAAATTAAACATAAAAATATGATGGTGGCAAAGAACTGGAAACTGAAGGCATGCCCATCAATTGGGGAATGGCTGAAAAGCTGTGGTCAATGATTGTAATGGAATACCATTGTGTGATGCAATGTGAAGTGAGCAGAACAAGAGAATGATGTACATAGTAACAGCAATGATGCACGATTATCGACTGTGAATGATTTAACTCTTATCAACAGTCCAGGATAACTCCAAGGGACTCATGACAAGAAAGGCTCTCCACCACCATAGAAGCAACTGACAAACTCAATGCAGATTAAAATTCTTCACTTTATTTCCTCCCCAGATTTTTCTCTAGTTATATGTTTTCTTTGATGACCATGGAAATATGGATTATATAATAATATGCATAGAACCTATGTCATATTATCTTCTGTCCTAGGGAGGAAGGAGGGGTAGAAGGAAGGGAGGCATTTGAGTCCATGACATTTCAGAAAACGATTATGAAAATTATATCAACATGTAATCTGGAAAAATATTTAAAAGAAAAATGTGAGCAATTATTATTATTACTATATGCATTTAGCAGATGAGAATAATAAGGCAGCCTAGGCAAGGTGGCACAGCTACTAAATGTTAAGGTTAAGACTCAAACCCTCTCAATTGAGGATTCTTTGTCCTTTACCACAATTCCACAATTGCCAACAGAAAATTGAACTCTGAGAGGTCTTGTGACTTTGCCTTTCTTTGTACAAACAGTAAGTTGTCAAATGCAATTTGAACTTGAATCTTTCCCACCCCTCCACCCAAGGCCAGAGATCTTTTCATTGTAATGCACTAAGTATTCTTTATATCAGTGAATTCTAGGAACCATTTTTTTCTTCCCTGGGAGCTTTTTCATTTAGGTGTAATTTCAAGGAGTTAAGGTCATTGTTCTTGTTGGAATGCTATTGGAAACAAAAGAATTTCTCATGTATGTGTTAAAATTGCACATGATTCTTAGAAAAATTTAACCACAAAAAGGCTTTTTTAGTCAGAGGTAGCTAGGTGGTGCTGTGTCTGGAGTCCGGAAGATCTGCATTTAAATACAATCAGAAACATGAATTGTGTAACCCTGGGAAGATCACTTAACCTCTGTTTGTCTCAATTTCCTGGACTGTAAAATAGGAATAATAATAGCACCTACCTAGTAGGGTTTTTCTGAGGATAAAATAAGATAATATTTGCAAAGTACTTAGCCCAGGACCTGACATATAGTGGATATGTAATAAATGCCTTTTTCCTTTCCTTCCCTTTTCCCCTTGATTTCAAGAATGCACAAAACAAGAAAAAGTATGCTCTTCAAATCCATTTGCCACTGTCATGGTGCCTATCTTGGCTAAGATCCAAATGGAAGAGGCATTTCCTTGGTTTGCCAGATATTCCTATTTGTGGATGAATTTAAGTTGATTCCATCAAGTCCCAGAACATTACGTGGTCTCCTCAAACAGAATGGCTTGACCATCCGTAGAGGAAAAAATAAATAGATGACAAATGTTTGTTGTTTGTGGTATCTTGTTGAGTTGTTGATCCATTCAATCAGTACCTATATCTGGGACAGATACTACTTGTGGACAGGATGTTGTATGCAGAACTGAATGGTAAAATAAAGTGGGCTAGATTGAATTTAGGAAATTATGTAGAATTTTTAACAATCCCAGACTAGTCCCTAACACAAAAGCCCAAGGTTTCATTTTATTTTAACATCAGTAGTTTTCCAGGGTTACTATTTAATAGCAAATCATGAAACATAACCATTTCTGGAGAATATAATCATAAGAGTCCTGGAAGTGTTAAGATTAAAATTAGTTTCTAGTAATAAAAGTATTATATTTTAGAGGTTTATTAAAGATTAAGAAATAAAGAAAATACAAAATAAGAAAGCACATGCAACCTACATTTTGCTGGCTAGGTAGAGAGCCGCCTGTCTCTAGAAAGGAAGGAGAGAGCCAAAGTAGGCGAAGAGTCAGCTTAAATACAATTTTTGTTCTCCGCCCAGGTGGGAATTCAGGTGGGATTCTGGGAACTGCCAAGGACTTCTAGGGATTGAAGTCTGGGGTTCAAATCTCCATTTTTACAGAAGGTGAATAAAAGGCATATATTGGTTGGAAAAAAGGCTACAGCCTATTTTCAAAGACTATTTACAGTCAAGGAGTCCAACAAAGGAGTCCATGGGACATGAGTACTCCCAAAAGGAGGAAGGGAGGTCATGTAGTTAACAGGAGATATAAGGGATGGATGGTTGCACTCATTCATGAAATTTAAAGAGTCTTAGAAAAAGTTCCTCAGAATACAAAGTGAAATGGTACAGACTTCAGTGTGAGCCATGGAGGGCATAAGCCACCTTGATGAGCTCATGGATCCAGGAAAGTCCTGAAATCCCATATCCAAGAACAAAACTTAAAGAACATTGATGAATTATTTATATTGTATTTTCAGGACTATGACATCATGGAATGAATTTCTCTTCTCCTTGGAACTATCCTGGTCAATTATAAGTCTGTCCACTTTGATATTGGCTCTTAGACTGTACATTTCGAGGGGACAGGAACTCTGCCTCTCTAAAACCACTTACACACTGCCAATGTAGCCCAAGCCATGGGCAAGATAGACATTCAATTAGATCCACTGATTGATCATCACTAACTGAACCTTCCTAATGTCCTACTCACTGTATAGAAATTGATTCCCATGTAGCTTATTAGCCATTAAGAAATCAGAGCAAAGGACAGGCAATCTGCTTTGTGAAGCAGAAAAATAAACATTGATTCTCCAATAAGTGGATAGAACGACAGCTTATTTTAGTGTGTGAAATTGTACTGGCAAACTATAACAATGGTTTTTATGTATTATGATTATATGTAGAATATATTAACATAATATATAATTAGATTTATATAAAAATATTTTGCAGGAATTTGAGGAAACCAAGGCACATAGAGGTTAAATGACTTGCCCAGGTTCACATCTAGTGAGATTATGAGCTAAATATCGGAGGCTAGATTCAAACTTAGCTCTTCTTGACTCCAAGTCCAGTGGAGTCACTCTACCCCAAACCCACCAGTAAAGAAAGATTCCTAATTGGATCAAAGAATGGAAGAAGTAGTTTCTGATTTTAAACATAGAGTGAGATTCTCACTATACTGTGGACACCATTTAAGGAGGTAGATGGATGTCTGTTCATTTAATGAAGATAGGACTCCCTTCCAGCTTGCCTTCTTTCTAGTAAAGGTTGTAGTGTCCAGGGGCCTCTTCCTAAGAGATCAAGCAGTAAGAAGACATGGGAAGTAATAGGCTGGATTTTTTCTGGAGTTTTGCCCTTGAATTTAATTCTTAGGAGTCTTCTCTACAGGCTGAGAGTGTGGATGCCTGATGGTTCCACTTCTGCTGTTTCTCCCTTCCCTGATGACTGGAGAAAGGAAAAGAACCTAAAGGCTGCCCTTTGGGCAATACTTGGCCTGGTTCTAGTCCCTCTTTTGCATGACATAAATTGATGAGGGGCCAGGAACCCATCTTGGCCATTATTTTTCTTCCCTCCCTTTCTTATGGTTCAGGAGTGTTCTGGACCTCCGGTTCTCAACTATCTTACTATCTTGAGCCTGTTCTATCTGGATGCAAGAAGTTAAACTGTAAAAACTTTGTTTTATAGACTAAATCTTCCCTCTACCCTCTCTTCTATCCACTTTTTCTATCTCCAAGGCTTAGCACAGTGTCTAGCCCACAGTAAACAATTAATAAATGTTATTGATATTTATTAACAGGGTTAGCGTCCAAAGTGGGATTTGAACTCAGGAAGATAAGTCTTCCTGACTCCTCCAGGCCCAACATTATCCACTGTGCCTTCTACCTGCCTAGGAGGAAACAAAAGGACAGAGAAAGTAACAGTTTGCTGAAGATCACATCAGTTGTAAATGTTGGAGCCAGGATTTGAACCCCTGGCCCTCTGGGATTCTCTTTTCCTTTTACCACAATGTAGCATCACAATTGATTTTCACTGCTTGTCAATATTCATTGTTATGAATCCCTGACATGCACTCCATATCCTGAAGCAACTAGGATAACCAAATTGAGTTTCTGTTTCTTTTCAACAATTTCTAGCCCTCTTCTATATCCATGGCCATGAGAGAGGTTCACACAGAAGGTGGAGCTGATGGTCTAGCCAGCTTCTTGATGAAAGAAGGCTTCTCCAGAATGCCCCTCTGGACTATTCTCCTAGTGCCCTGAGCCTTCTCACACTCATTGTGTAGGAAGTACAGATCCCTTAACTGAAAGCTTTCATGTGAAGGAGAAAATTTTGGTTTTCTGTCCAAGTAGGGGGGACACTTCATATTAGAAGAGTAAAACTAAATCACCTCTAGAATCCAGTATAATCTGAGTGTGAGTGGACCTACTTATTCCATTTAGAGTGAAGATTTAGAGCTAGAAGGAAATTAGAAGCCATCAAGTCAAACCCATTCCTTTTATAGATGAAGAAATTGAAGGAGAAAAGCTCAGCTGACTTGTACAGGGTCACACAACTAATAAGTGTCTGAGATGGGATTGGGATTGGAACATATCTTTTGGACTCCAAGTGCAATGGACTCTATCCAGTGTACCATGTTCCCTCTTTTATTTGAGTAATAAAAAAAGGAAGGAAAGAAGGAAGGAAGGGAGAGAGAGAGAGAGAGAGAGAGAGAGAGAGAGAGAGAGAGAGAGAGAGAGAGAGAGAGAGAGAGAGAGAGAAAGAAAGAAAGAAAGAAAGAAAGAAAGAGAGAAAGAAAGAAAGAGAGAAAGAAAGAAAGAGAGAGAAAGAGAGAGAGAGAAAGAAAGAAAGAAAGAAAGAAAGAAAGAAAGAAAGAAAGAAAGAAAGAAAGAAAGAAAGAAAGAAAGAAAGAAAGAAAGAAAGAAAGAAAGAAAGAAAGAAAGAAAGAAAGAAAGAAAGAAAGAGAAAGAAAAAGAAAGAAAAAGAAAAAGAAAGAAAGAAAGGGAGGAAGGGAGGGAGGAAGGGAGGGAGGAAGGGAAGAAGGAAGGAAATATTGAGGGAAGGAAGAATAAGGGAGAAAAGAGGAAAGGAAAAAGGTAAGCAAGGAAAGGCACTTGTACTTCTGAATTATAAGGACTTTTTTTTTATGGCTTGTTATATTTTCCTTTTGGGATTTCTTGTTTATTTTAAGGTTTGTTTATTTATTTATTTTGGCCCAGGCAAGCTATACAACAAATTATTATATGTACAATGTCCATACAGCAAAGTTGTCAGTCTTATTGAATCTATTCTCAGAAAAGGTGGGCTGTGTTGAGATTTCATTGTACATAGCAACAGAAGGATTAAGCCCACTTCTCTAATCTTCTGCATTAGAATCAGTGAGAACTGGGTCAACCAGCTCAGGAATAATACAGCAGGTTATTGCCTGCACACTTCCCAGATGTGCTCTGGCTTGGTTATAACCTGGCTTTTTGGTTTTCTACCACACATAGGATTAAAAATTAATATACAGTAAATATGTATGTGTAGACACATACAAAGATATTACTGAATGCTGTTCTTCATACTCAAAGAGGACCAAAACAACATCATTTGACTGACACATAAATTGGATTAAAATGAGAGAGAACTGCACACTCACTCTCTCTTCTAGGGTCTTCAAAGTCTAGCAGCAGGACAATAATGAAGCCAACTAGTGATAGATGGGGATGTAGTCTCTGACCTTGGCTTCTTCAGTGGCTAACCAAGCCCTAAGCCTTCCACAATGTATGCAAATGTATTTGACCATGTGCATATATATATATGTATATATATATATATATATACATACATATCTTTGTATTCATGTGTACTTCTAGCTAGGTCTTTTTTTTTTCTTTTGACTTCACTTTACATCTACTACCGTGCCTGGTTTCATCTCCAGGATGCTTCTGCTAGGATAAGTTTATCACCTCTAATGTCATTTCCATGTGACTAATTCAAGACTTAATTGACATGAGCTTCCTCAAACTCCTCTTCCCTCTGTTAGAAGGCAGAGTACCAAATTCCTCCCCATGCCTTCTGATATGGGGGGCAGAAACTGGACTCTAAACTCATTCTCCTTTTCACCTGCTGCTCTGCCTGGTTTCAATTCCATTGAACGAGATGCTCCCAGGCTGGTACCTACTGATTCCCCAACTTTCCTGCCTCCTTTTCTGTTTTGTTCCTCTCCCCATTAGATTGTGAGCTCTTTGAGGGCAGAGACTTCTTTCCTTTTGTTAATTATATCCCCAATGGCACATTGTGCCAATGCCTGGGGCATAGTAGGTACTTAAAAAAAAAAAAACTTTACCTTCTGCCTTAGTATCAGTTCTATAACAGAAGAATGGCCAAAGCTAAGGCAATCAGGGTTGAGTGACTTGCTCAGTCACACAGCTAAGCATTGTTGGTTTCCATCATAATGTCAGGTAATTGCTTGACATAGCCTTGTGGTTCTTACTTTTCTGGCTCCAATAAACACCAGAACTTAACTTGCCAGTTCCCTTTCCCAGTCTTCCTCTGAGAAATTCCTGACTTCCCTTATTTTGCTTGATCTATAATAAATATTTTTCATAAAAAAAATTATCTTCTGTTCTGTTGTCACTGAAATCAGCAAATAAGCCTCCTGTAGTTTTTTAGAGGGTTTTAGGGATTTGTTACTACAAATTTTTACAGGTAACCATGCAAAGATTTGAGATAAAGGAAGAAAAGGGGAAAAATCAGTTAGAGAAGTCTTAAAAATTAATATTAGTTTCCCAAGAAAACATTCTAAGAATTAATCCTTTGTTGCCCTCCTCCATTGTCCTGACTGAAGTCTTGCTTGAAAACAAAACATTTTTTCAAAATTATTAAAGCAAGACTGTCTAGATGAAGCCAAAGATGTTTAGATCCTAAATACCTAATGGAATTTGATTCCCAAGTTTACCAGTAAGTGTGCAACCATCATTCCTAAGAAAACATTTCATAGAATAACAAGGCCTGAAAAGCCACCCAAACCAACCTATATCCAAATAAAGTTGCCTATTAAAACAGAGATGAAAAGAGGTTGTCCTTTCAACCTGAAGACTTCTAGTGAGGACCAAAAAGATAAAACTTCATACCTCGTCCAGATCCCTTTTTAAGGACGTGAAGATAATGATCATACCTTCTGTAAGTTTTCTTTTTTTTTTTCAGGCAACTGTCATTAACTCTGTCAACCAATTCTGCATGATCTCAAATTACTTCATTGCCCTACTTACCCCCTGTCTAAAGTCCCATCTTGTCAATGTCCTTCTGAAAACGGGGCAAGCAGGATCAAATGGGGGTGTAGTCTGATAGAGGCAGACTCTCATTGGCAAGATCTTTCCAAACTGATTGGGTTCCTTCTATTTCCTTCTTATTGAACTATAGAAGTGCCAAAATGATGTTTGATCTAAGTGAATTAACTCCAAAAGTTCCATTATTTTTTCTTACCCAAAAAGGGTAATAAATTCATAATTTCATTAAAATTAAAATTGAATCTCTAAATGTGATTAAAAAATTCCCCTCACATCTCCTGAAGAATGGTTCTATGAGGGACAGAGCCTTCCATTTGCATGAAGAGACTCTCATCTTGCCCTGCCTAATCTCTAGTCTTAGGAGGGGAGAAGAGAGTAGAAAAAGGGGCCTTCCCTCTGACCATCACTTTGTGATGCATATTTACAACTTTTTTTTTTTTACAACTTTTACAACTTTTTCTGGAAAGAGCAGTGTTGCCTTCCATTCACTGATTAATATTGTCATACTTGATCCCACCCTACAGGTCAGTGACTTCTATCCCCTGCCAATCATCCTCTAAGCCCTAGTACTCATCACCAGATTGTTAATTCTCATTTTCTTCAACTTTCCCACATCAAAGTCCCAAACAAAGGCTACCCACCCCTTCTACTGTGCCTCTTGGTACAATTTCCTCATCCCCATCATAAGCCTCTCCATAGCCCTTGAGTGAATTGTAACTTGTATTTTTTTCCATTGTACTGAAAGAATATTAATACACAAAGCACAGTCTTCTGTTTTGGGAAGTAACATGGGTCTTCTTTTATAACATAATGAACAAAGAAATATGTACACCCTATATCATATTATCTGCCATCAAGAGGAGAAGGGATAAGGAAGAAAACATGCATCACAAAATGTCATACAATGTTCATTAAAAAGTGTTTCTACATGTACTTTGGAAAAGAAAAATATTATAAAAATGAATAAAGAATACAAAAAACCTGAAAGAAAGAAAGCAGAAATCACCAAAAGCACACACTATAAGAATGATGTTAGAAATTGGATCTTGTTATATTAGTTTAGAGATAAGAAATTGGCTTGAGAAAGAATTGGAGTTTCAAGCAGATCTGAGACAGTGTCAATTTCAAATGTTGACAGTTGTAATGGTTTTTTCTCTTGAAGTTGGTCCATTGGCAGAGTCACAAACAGAGACTCTTGCACTGAGGGCTTTGAGGAGGTAATAATATCTTTGCCTCTCTCTCTCTCTCTCTCTCTCTCTCTCTCTCTCTCTCTCTCTCTCTCTCTCTCTCTCTCTCTCTCTCTCACTGTCTGAGGTAAAGACCTGAAGGAGTGTTTTCTTTTTCCAACGTGGGAAACACTATTGAATATCTATTGCTGTCTTTAAAAGATTGTTTAACTCTGAGAAGACCAAAGAAAGACCTGGTCTTTGTTTTGAACTCAGTCTGCTAAGGCTCAGAGTCCTAACTTGATTCTTGTTGAGATTCAACCAGCTAGCCTTTGTTATTTTTATAACTTGGAGGTGAATTAAAAATTATAAGGATAATAGTGTAGTTTATCTTAGAATAGGGAAAATTTTGTTTAGTCTGATTAGGAAGGATTAGTGTAGCCTGTGAAAAACAGGAGAAGTAAATCCTTGCAGAATCAGAGAGTTTTATTTGGGTGGAGTTAGAATCCCTTACAGTTAGAAATCCTTTTATCCTTATATAGTTCAATAAACTTTTTTTTTTAAACAAGAATCTCTTTAGAGTCCTTATGCCTAGCCCTGAAGAGAAGTTCATTTATGAGCTTCACTTCACTGATATAAACTGAAGATACTTTGTGAGCACAGCAAAAATCAGTATCAAAAATCAGTTTATAATCAATAATCAAATCCACTGTTTTATTACTTTTACAGTCCCCCTTTTATTTTTACACTCCCCATTTCTGAAAGGCAATTTAACTTCCCTCTTCCTTTCTTTTTTGAATTCCAGGACTGGTCCCTTATTCATCTGAGTGTCTGACCAAATTAGATGTTCCTGTGGACCAGCTCTAGGTTATCCATCCTCTTGCATATCCTATTCTGCACAATAGGGGTTCTTTAACTATTTTATTTTTACTTCAAAGATACACAGGCTTAACTCTAAGGTCTCATTTAGTAGGCGCTGCAATGTTCCAGGGATTCTACCATCAATAATGTAACCTACCAGTGGGAATAGCTGCTCCCACCATCTATAGGGAATCCCCCTTTGAATTAGACTTTGCTTAGGGCATCTTCCATGACAGTGATACACCTTCAATAAGCATATATCTCCCAATTTTATGCCTTGCTTGATATTAATAATTAGAGTAGACATAAAACAAAATTCTCTCCAGAGTTCCATCTTTTATTTTTTTGGTATGCATGGTAGCTACCTTGTTGGAAAAGTCCTGCTAGTATATTCCTTCTTAATTCATGCTGAGATAGCATTTAGCAAAGTTGGGCATGGCCAGGCAAGCATATATTATCTCAAGAAGGGCCGCCCATTTTGAGCATTTTCTTGAAACAGGGAATTGCCTTGGGGATGTCTACTGGTTTCTGAGTCACATTGGAGAAAACTCAAGAATGTTACAGCAAATCATACCTCCTTTCCCTATCCTTCCCCACCAAAAAAAAAAAAAAAAGCTAAATTTTTAACATGCAAGATAAGAGGTTTCAAGACATTAAATTTCAACATTTATTAAGCACCTATCATTCCCTCTCCCTAACAAAAGCAATTATTAAGCTTTTAACCTTTTCACCATACAGCACTGGGATTACACTAAACACCTCTTACCTTCACTTGAAATCTCCTTTACAGTATGTTTCTATCCCTTTCTGTCCCCATCTCCCTTTCCTTTTCTCTCTCCCTCTCTCTCTCCCCCATAGGTCTCCTCCTCCCACACTCTTCCTCTCACTTTCTTCCCCTCTCTCTCTCTTTCCTTTTCTCTCTCCCTCTCTCCCTCTACATTTCCTTTTCCCTCTCCTTTCCTCTCTTCCTGTCTGACTTTCTCTATGTCTCACTGATCAGAGCTCATGACTTTCTTAACAAATACACACTGGGAATATACACCACCCTGCCCTCCATTCCTTATTTTCTTATCCTATTCTCAATAAGTAATATATACCCTTCCAGATCCACATTCTATCTTCTCAGGTCCTGTCCCATTCAATCTCAATGTATATCTGGTGTATGTAGATACGTAAGTCCATGATGGTTATTGCTAGTTCAGTTCTTGGACACTGTCTCCAAAAATTTCATCCCTGCATGTATCTAGGAGTTCTAACTTGGTAGCTACTTTTCTTTATCCTCCTTCCTCCCTGCTTCATCTTCAGATTAAAAGTCATTATACATTCCTTTTGATTAAATTTGTAAGATATGGAGCATGTAATTGGAATCCTTTTCCAGCCATTATTCCAATAATTATTCAACTTAAAAGTTTGGAGGCAACTGCCCCTAAAGAGGAGAACACCAACTTCCAAAATCTTGAACATATGGGAAAAGTATTTAGTCATCTGCAAAGAAAGTCCTGTTTTCTCTATATTTTTATCTCTATTTAATAAAAACACAATAATAAAATCCTTCATTTTTATAGCAAAGTAGAAAAAGTTGGATTACCTCAACCAAAGATAATAATCTCACAACACCCAATTTTGAGAGACAGATAAAACACTAGAGAACAGTTTAAATTAGGAAGCAATCACATAGGTAACTAAAATATTAAGATCTTTCAAATTCATAGTCATGAAGTTTAGTCCTAGAGAAGAGATGAAAAAAATGTATCTGACTCCCTTCTTTGCCAAGGTGGAGGAACATCAGGGTAGAAAATTTTACATTCTTCTATGCTGAAGTGTTGATTATTTTTGCTAAGCCTTTTTATCCATTTTCCCTTTTATTTTTTGTCCTAAGGCATGACTGGTTTTCTAAGTAGAGAAGGACAAGAGGCATAATTGGAAATTAAATTATGTCATAACAACAGATATTTACAAAAACATTGATAATTACTATTAAATTGTGATCTATGCATGCTTCACTAATCATAATATAAAAACTGCCTATGAAATGCTAAGTCTAAACACCAGATGGGAAATGCTTCCCTTAATCAATATCCCATTATGAAATTATATATATATATACATACATATATATATATATATTAGATTGGAAAAGTAGATATGTATACATATATATATATGTATACATATCTACTTTTCCAATCTTTGGATGCTACATAAATGTTATCAGTATTGTTGTTGTTTTTGTTACTAAGAAAGATGACAACCAACATGTAATTTCATCTGTTTAAAAGGAATTTTCACTTATTTATACATGTTAAAAAAAAAAAAAAGATTAGGTGGGATTCTTGTTTAAGACCATGTGCTATAAGAAAAAATGAGCAGGATAAAGAAAAATCTGGGAAAACTTATATGAACTTCTCCAAAATAAAGTGAGAAGAGCCAGTGAGTGTCTTAGTTATTGTAAGCAATACAATGATTCAAGATAGTTCTAAAGGACTTATGATGAAAAATTGCTATCAACATCCAGAGGAAAAACTTACAGAATCTGATTGCAGATTAAAGCATACTATAAAAAGTCCTTTCTGTATGTTTCCTGTTTGATTTTGGTCTGTGTTTTCTTTCTCAACAAGTCTAATATGGAAATATATGTTATATGACTAAACATATAACATATATTTCCATATTTTGAATATAGCCTATTCAAAATATTTGAAAAATGTGTTTATAGAGTACCAAAAGTTTTGCATTTATAAAATAGATGATAAAAATTACTCTTAAATGTTCAAGAAGTGATAGAACTGGGAGCACTGATAACAGTCTTGGTGTAAGAATATAATATTCTTTAGATTTGATTTATTTCTCTCCTGCTCATTTAACAGAAACTGGGACCTGAAATCAGTGTTTCTTCATTTTATGTTGGCAAACTACCTTTATTTTCTTCTTGTTTAGTTGCTTCCACCTGTTTTCCTTTGGCACTTTTTCCTTTGACTTCCTTATTTCTGCCCTCAGATTTATTCTTTTCTGTGAGATTTTAACCTCAGCTTCTACCATGACAGAGTTGAAACTTTCTTATGTTTCCCCATTAGTAGAATAGACTTTTGCTTTCTGCATTGTTACTGGTTTTTAATTTTTTGATGCTTATTTATTTTTAATCCATCAAAAAGTTGAGTTCTAAATTCTGTCCCTCCCTAGCCCTTTTCTCATCCACTGAGAAGATAACCCATTATATAATGTGAATTCATGCAAGACACATTTTCATATTTGCCAGGTTGCAAGACCAAAGAAAAAAAATCAAGGAAAAATAAAGTGAAAATTTTGTTTCAACCTGTAATCAGAGTTCATTAGTTTTCCTTCAAGTCCTTTGGAATTGTTGTGAATCTTGTATTGATCAAAAATAGCTGTCTTTAAAGCTGATCTTTACAATGTTGCTATTGCTGTGTATGATATTCTCCTGGTTCTCCTAACTTAATTTTGCATCAATTCATAAAAATACTCCTCCCCAGGTTTTTCTGAAAACATTCCCTTTGCCATTTCTTAGAGAATGATAGTATTATACTACAACCATATACCACAACTTGTTCAGCTATTCTTCAATCAGTATCCCTTCAACTTCCAATTCTTTGCCATCACGAAAGAAAATACTATGAATAATTTTGTACGTATTAGTCCTTTCTCTTTTTCATTTATCCCTTTGGGATACAGATCTAAGAGTGATAATACTGGATCAAAATACATACACAATTTTATAGCTTTTGGGGCATAGTTCCAAATTACTCTCCAGAAGAGTTGGAACAGTTCTGAACCCCAATAGTGCATTAGTGCATCTATTCTTCCACATCCCCTCCACCATTTGTTTTTTTTCATTTTCTATTATATTAGCCAATCTTATAGGTATGCGATGGTACCTCATAGTTGTTTTAATGAGCATTTCTGTAATTATTAGGGATTTAGAGCATTTTATATCATTATTGAAAGATTTGATTTCTTCTTCTGAAAACTGTCTGTTCATATTCTTTGAATAATTATTAACTGGAGAATGCTCTTATCAGGCTTTTAAAAGAGAACTGGATATAAAATTTCCCCAGTTTCTTGCTTTTCTTCTAATTTTGACAGTATTGATTTTATTTGTGCAAAATCTTTTTATTTTCATATTGAAAGGATTCATTTTACCCCCTCTGATCCTCTCTATCTCTTTTTTAGTCATAAGCTCTTCCTTTATTCATATATATTTGCTTGGGGTTTTTGAATTGGATTCATTCTCTCTGGATGACTGGATAAGTAGGATTGAAAATTATTCACAAAGATATGATTATTGAATCTAGGAGAGTTGATGCCATCATCTAGTAAAATAGGAGAACATAAGAGGACCAAGGGCAAAACCCTTTGGGACTCCAATGGTAAGTAGGCATGACTTGGATGAAGTTCCAACAAAGGAAACTTAGAAGGAATGATTCAAAATGGAGGAGGAGAACCAGAAGAGAGAAAGGTCAGGAAAATCTGAAAAGAAGAAATGTATCAAGGAGAAGAAAGTGATCAGCAGTCTTAAAGTTTTCAGAAAAACCAAAAAGGTTGAGGATTGAGAAAAGGCCATTAGAATTGGTAATTAATTGCCAAAATACAATTATTATGTGCTGGGTAGTATGCTGAGATTCAAAGAAAAAGCTTGGAAAAGTAGATTTGAGAATAAATCAGCAGAGAAATGATAACTGGATCCTTTGCAGCTGGTTAGATTACCAAATGAAATGGTATAGAGAGAGAAGAAAAAGGGGTCCAGGAAAATATC
Organism: Monodelphis domestica; assembly: GCF_027887165.1. Lineage (NCBI taxonomy): Eukaryota > Metazoa > Chordata > Mammalia > Didelphimorphia > Didelphidae > Monodelphis > Monodelphis domestica. Next base: position 246,007,843 of record NC_077232.1, read on the forward strand.
CTGTGAAACATCCATCCAGAGACTAAGCAGTGGTCAGACAGGTAAGTTTAGAGTAATGTCATGAAAACTTACAAAGAGAACAGGATGATTTACAGTGTTAAAGATAATTAGGGAGGTCAAGAAAGATGAAAGATGAGAAAAATGCTTATATTAGATGATTAAGCCCTTAGATTAGACTGATAACTTTGGAGAGAGTAATTTCAGTTACATAATTAGATCAGAAGCTGGATTACAGAATTAAGAAAGGAGTTGGAAGAAAGAAAGTGGAGGCACTTATTATAGACAGCCTTCTCAAAGATATTAGCCCCCCAAAAGGAGAAGAAATATAGGATGGTGGCTAGTAAAGATTAATTGATCAAGAGAGGAGTTATGGAGGATGGAAGAGACAAGAGTATGTAGGCAATAGAAAAGCAGTCTTTAAACAGTGAGAGGGTGAAAATAAGTGAGAGAATGGTGGTGACAGTAGAGGCAGTCTGTTGGAGATAGCACAGAACCACTTCTCTGTGTATTGGACAGAACAATGAATTTCTAATTTTAAATTTAAATTAATTTAATTTAATTTAATTTAAATAAAATCAAAACCAGGTTTTTAAATTTTTTATTTAAAAAAATAAAAAATTTAAAAACCTGGTTTTGAATCTTAGTCTTAGTATTATAAGTGGTTAAATGAAGCCCTTAGGGTATCAGTTCCCTCATTTGTAAAATGATAAATTGAAAATAAATTATCTCAATCTTCTAAATCTAAGCATGACCACATTTATCAGCATCACTTAAATCCATAGAGCTCAACCAACTTTCTGAGTAACAGGCTCAAGAGAAACACCAAATAGAAAGGGAATATTGATTTTTATAGTATAGTTTAAGCATAGCAAATTAAAATGAAGGGTAAAGTATTAACATTAGGGTTAGTTGGACCCTTATTTATTGCCATTTGTCTATTTTACTCTCCTTAGAACCTAAATCAGAAAAAGTGAAGAAGCTTGGAAAGAAGATGTAAAATTCAAATCATTTCAGTCACCAGCCTCATAAATTCCAGTAAAAAGTTTGGTTAGGGAGAAGACCGATGGAATTGTGCCAAAGTGAGGTTTGGAGACATCTCTGGGAATTCACCCATCCATTCTTTCCCCAGGTCCCAATTACTATGGATAATTGAGAATTGTCTATAATGCCATACAGTTCTCTAAAACTCACCATCTGCCAGCACCCCCAAAGGCCATGTTTTCTTTCTTGGTGAAATATGTTCCAATTGTGGGCAATGGCAAATGGTGGCCTTATTGTTAAAAAAAAGTCTGAAAGAATATGTATTTTTTCTCAATTCAGGTCATTAATTAATCGATGATTGCCTTCCTTATTCCGTTACAGAGCTAATAGAATCAAACCTCTAATTGTGAGCCAGTAAACCTTCTCCATATCTGGATAATTCAGGAATTAAAAGCCCTGTCAATGACAACATATCTGTCAATAAAATACAGATCCATTTTAGACACATACAAATTTGTGAGAGCAAAATAAAGTAAAAGACAAAGAAGAATCAATACCAGGAAGATGGACCCCCTCTATGAGTCTCATGGCAACCCCGACAGACTTTGTTTGGGTGCCAATTTTAGTTGATGCTCTTACTGAGACCTTCTACCAGAGTAAATGCTCTCCACAGTGGAAATCTCCCCCCTAGAATGCATTCTCACATTCAATTCTTTGCTTTGCCTTCTTCTTTTTTGTCCTTTTTCTTTGGTAACTTAATAAACTGTAAATACATCCTTTGGCATTGAGGTAACAATGACTACGAAGCAGACAGCTGGTAACTCTCTTAGGGAGAGCAGATAGCTGGGCCTGCTGCCAATAGTGGAAAACTCAATTAGGTCCCAGAAGGATCCTGCTGAAATATCCCTGACAGGACACTGAGCTGTAGGAGGCTTCAGTGGTGTAGAATCCTTTTAAAGGAGACGTTCACCTGGAGAAAGTCTTCCTAGAGGTCCAGCTCAGGGATTTGCAAGGGCTAAACTATCCTCAGTCCATATGAGAAAGAACTAGAAATGACTCAAGACCTAGGCAAACTTCAAAGAGCCACGTTAAACACATCACTTATTCTGTTAGAATCCAAGGCATTATGGCTGATTTTTAAAGAGGAAAAAGGGAGATGGTTCTTAAGTACTTTTTTGTTCTTTCCCCTGGAACAGTACTTTCTCTAACTCTACTTGAATAGCCAATCACTCTTTCTTTAGCATATACATATTTGCTCCTAAACAATTTTGTTTTGTTTTGCTTTGCTCTCTAAATAAGTTCATTCATTCTTTTAAATGAAAGCTCTTTGAGGGCTAGTACTATTTCCCTTTTATCTTTTTATGCTGAGTAGACAACTCAATGTTCTGCACATTACAGGTACTTCATAATGTTTGAAAATTATTTACTGATTGAATTGAATGATTAAAAATTAACTACATGGGATGACAGTGAAATGGCTTTTAAATAAATCAAGAAGCAATGCTAAATTAAATTGATGTATTTTGCTTTTATATCACTCTAATTTCCTAATTTTTTCCTCCCTCATTCCATAACCAAGAGTCATTTTCCTAGAATTAATTTATAAACTGCTAATTCAAAAACAAAAAATGAGAGTAGAAGTTTTCTTATAGTGGAGAGAGATAGACTGGTCAGAGTTCTAGTTCTTCCTCTGGCCCTTATTAATGGTAAGACCAAGGATAAACTACTGGACTTCACTGTCCTTCATTTTCCTCTTCTACATGAAGATGATATCTGTAAAGACCTACCTTTTGGGGTTATAAAGATTAAATATATGTAAAGAACTTTGTAAAGGTTAAAATACCAGTCAGTTATTATTCTGTGGTTGATTGGTGGTAGTCGTCCTTCATAATTGAAGAGGACTAAAATGACTTTTCTTGTGCATAAATGGGATAAAAGTGAGCCAGACTTGCACAAAGATGTCAGCCTCGTTCTCTTTTCCAGTCATAGAAGTCCAGAGGCAGGACAAAAGTCAGGATGGCTGGTGATGGCCCAGGATTTGGTGAATGACCTTAGCTTCTTTGATGTCTGGCCAAGCCCTAAGCTTTCCACAGTGTCTGCTTCATGGCCATCACAACAAATTGTTCTCTTGTGTCTCTTCTGCTTCATGTCTTCACAAGCCCAGGGTGGACAACCCACTAATTCACAGATGGGCTTGAAGACTGTTGGCCACCCTCACCCTGGTTTAGCCTTTCTGCTGAGATGGTTTTACTTGGGTCTGGCCACTAAGTGCTACAGTGTGTTAGATGGAACCAGAGTTGAGAGTTAGAGGAAGGGTGGACACCAAAGGACCATGAGCGTCCCTGAAAAGGGCAATCCCATATACCTGAGATGCTAGTCACCCCCTAAACACCTGTGCTTTGTTATTATGCAAATAAACCATCAACTTTTTAATCTTTTGTCTTAGAGACTATTTTTTAATCCTTTAATTGTGTCTAAACTGACTAATATTAAATTTGAGGTTTTTGAGAACAACCTGCCCTAGGGTAGGGCTGAGAACTACTCTCAAATTAATTGTATTTATACACACCAGCAGGCTTTTAAAAACATCAAGTGAACAAAGTTGAATCCAGTCAAAATATTTATTTTTCTTAAAAATGGTAATTCACTAAAAATGATGTCATTACTAGCTTGACTGTTTCATTGGCCTTATTTTCTAATTTATATTGAAGATATATACTAAATAATTCCAAAATTATTTATTCTATTTATCTGATTTCTTTATTCCTCCAGTGAATATTCCCATCCTTGGTGGAATTCTTTTTTTTTTTCCCAATGAATATAATATTTATTTTTTTGCCCTTAAAACCTAGAATAACACCTGGCATACATCTAGTGCCTAATAAATTCTTGCTGAGTTGAATTGAATGTGAGTCAGAGTATATAGATAAATTCAATGTTTCAGTGAACTTATCATGGAGATGTGACTACTTCTTCTATAACTATGTGTTTTAGTGAACATGATCATTTGATTGTTTTTTTTATTTTATAATATTTTATTTGATCATTTCCAAGAATTATTCATTAAAGACAAAGATCATTTTCTTTTCCTCCCCCCCCCCCCATAGCTGACGCGTGATTCCACTGGGTATCACATGTGTTCTTGATTCGAACACATTGTCATGTTGTTAGTATTTGCGTTAGAGTGTTTGTTTAGAGTCTCTCCTCCATCATGTCCCCTCAACCGCTGAAGTCAGGCAATTGCTTTTCCTCGGTGTTTCTACTCCCACAGTTTGTCCTCTGCTTATGGATAGTGTTTTTTCTCCTAGATCCCTGCAAATTATTCGGGGACATTACACTGCCACTAATGGAGAAGTCCATTACGTTCGATTATACCACAGTGTATTAGTCTCTGTGTACAATATTCTCCTGGTTCTGCTCCTCTCGCTCTGCATCACTTCCTGGAGGTCGTTCCAGTCTCCATGGAACTCCTCCACTTTATTATTCCTTTTAGCACAATAGTACTCCATCACCAACATATACCACAGTTTGTTCAGCCATTCCCCAATTAAAGGGCATCCCCTCATTTTCCAATTTTTGGCCACCACAAAGAGCGCAGCTATGAATATTCTTGTACATGTCTTTTTACTTATTATCTCTTTGGGGTACAAACCCAGCAGTGCTATGGCTGGATCCAAGGGTAGACATTCTTTTATCGCTCTTTGGGCATAGTTCCAAATTGTCCTCCAGAATGGTTAGATCAGTTCACAACTCCACCCTTGGTGGAATTCTTAACCTATCTATGTATTCCAATTATGTTCTTCAAAATTTCTTCCATTGAAGTTCTACCTAATGTGGGTATATGACCATTCCACTTGCCTTTCAATGTAATATTTGCTGAATGATAGCATCAACTCCTCTCATGCAAGTCAGTTATGGTAACTTATGACAGCCTACAAAGTATCTCTGACATAGCCCCACATTTGGGGACTCCATGGACAGACGGTTGGAATTGAAATCAGGCAGACATGAGTTCAAGTTTTGGCACAGACACTTATAGCTATGTGACCACATGTGAGCCACTCAATCTCTCTCAGATTGTTTCCCCATCTGTAAAACGGAGTTAATACCAACTACCACATGAGGTGATAGTGAAGATCAAACCAGATAATATGCAAAGTACTTCACAAATCTAAAAGTGCTATATAAATGCTAGTTATTTATTAGGATTGTTATTAATAATTACTCTAGAAGCAAGTAATAATTGGTGGCCAGACAGTTGTTACTCTGAAAGTCAGTCAATACACGAACATTAAGCACTTACTCTAATGAGCTAAGCCAAAAGTGTTCCTCCACCATAAGGACTTCTCTTGTTAATGGAGGAGAGAACATGCAAACAAATCCTTATGTGCAAGGTGTATCAGATAAATAGGAGGTAACACCAGAGGAAAGGCACTAACAGTAAAGGGAACACAGGAAGACCTTTTGTGGAAGGCAGAATTTTCATTAAGACTTGAAGGCAGTCAGGGAAGCCAGAAGGGGAGATGGGAAGGAAGAGCATTCTAGGCATGGAAGACAGCCAATAAAAATCTTAGAAGTCAGAGTTGGGAAATGAAGTGTCATGCATGAAAAACAGCCTGGAAACCAGTGTGAAGGGATAGTCAAGTACAACTGTGAAAGGCTCTAAAAGCCGAACAAAATATTTTATATGTGCCAAAGTCAAGTTGTATAAAATTCTTATTGATGGAACCTGGTTGCTTAGTACTCTCTGGGTAAGGAGCCAAGTTGATAAGAGCTTAGGGGGAAAAAGTCTTAGTCTTTTGGTTCAAGAGAAAAAGTCATTATACTCAGAGATATGACCATTCTGGTCTACTAACTAGTTGTGTCAACTCTAGCCTTAGTTTTCTCCTCTATTAAATACAATGACTTGACCAGATGATTTCTTCTGCTCCTTCTCATGAGTTTGGTCCAAACTCTTCATAAAAGGAAACAAAACCTAATATTCCAGAGCTTAGCATGAAGATACACTTCGAAAGGTATCAATCACTTCACAAAGAGGGGGAAAATGAGTCAGAGGGAAAAGAGATAAATAAGATAGAGCTAGGGGACCTCAAAGATGCATCTCTGATTTAATTTTTTTCTCTAAGGTCAATTCCCATCTACATTTATCAAAAGAGTTGAGGTTCTTTCCATCTGCTGGGGGAAAAACAAGACATGTTTGTTTTTGGAGTTGATTTTGGAGTAAACTACAGACTATCCTGCAAAATAAATTGTATGGTGTTTTTTTTTTTCCCTTGGTTCCTCCAACATCTCTTTTCCTAATTTTCTCCACACCACAACTCTGTACCTCCAGGTGTCAGGCTTGTGTAGATTTTAGTAAAGAATAAGTAGTGACAATTAAAAAAAAATTAAAAACCCACCTCTTTTCTCACCTCCAATTGCTCTTTAGAGAACTTTATTTCCTTAAAAGTTACAGGGCTGTTCTTTGTGGTTTCCATGGATCTTCCTCTTTCAGGGATGCATCAACATTGATAAACTATCCACTGGCAAAGCACTGATGGGGTGAATATATATAGTCACACTTAGGTGACAAATACTTTTATAATAATATTTTGCTTCAGGGGGTTAAGAAGATTTTGGAGGCAATTTATTCTAACACCTCTTTTTTCTTTTCCTTCTGAATTTTCCCACAGAATTGTAAAGTAAAGAAACTGAGGAAAAGCTTTGTTTATGTGTTGGCCCCAAATCTCTAACTGTGTCATTGAGGATTGTTTGAAGAAGTTGGGGATATTTAACCTGGAGGGAAACGTACCCAGTGAGGACATGGTAGCTGTCTTCCAGTGTTTGAAGTTCTGTCATGTAGAGAAGGAGGCAAATAGAGGGCACAGTGGATAGAATGCCCAGTTTGGAGTTGGGAAGACTCATCTCCCTAAGTTCAAATCTGACCTCAGACAGTTGCTGGCTCTGTGACCCTGGACAGGTCACTTAATTCTGTTTGTCTCAGTTTTCCCTCTTTTATCTTTGCTGAGAAAACCTAAGGAAAAGAAAAAGAAAAAAGTCAGGAAGAGTCAGACATGACTAAGCAACCACAGTAACTTGTACAGAAGTTAAAAATAGACTCTGAAAAACCTTCTCCATTGGAGAGCTCTTTTCCTATGATAGTCCATTCCACTGTTGGTTAGGACCAAGTATTAGGCATTTGCCTCTGCAGTCCCTATCTCCCTGCTCATCACCCCCATCATTTCTCCTCATTCTGATCACTGTGGTCAGTAAGGAATCTTCTTCCTTCTCTGTGTGTTTCTGGGGTTGCTTAGTCACATCTGACTCTTCTTGACCCCATTTTTCTGTGTTTTCTCAGCAAAGATATAGATGAAAAGCTGAGGCAAAGAGAACTAAGTGATGTGTCCAGCATCACTCAGTCAGTAAGTGTCTGAGGTCAGATTTGAATTCAAGGAGATGAGTCTTCCTGACTCCAAGCTGGGCATTCTGTGCATTGTGCCCCTAGCTGCCTACTCTTCTATATGACAACACTTCAAATACTGGAAGACATCTGCCGTATCCTCACTGCGGATTATTTTCTCTATTTTTCTCAATTTCTTCAACCAATCCTCAATCACACATTTTCCTCCACTTCTTCACTTTGTAATTCTGTGGGTTACCTAGAGGTGGGAAGGTGTGTAAGAAAGACAAATAAAGTTGAACAAAAGTCAAGAATAGAAAAGACAAAATCACTCTCTAATTCTGGGTGATTCTGTGTGAACTATGCCCTCTGTGCCAGGGCAGAGGGGGAAGGAAAAGAAAAAGAGAGGAGTTAGAATAAATTGCTTCCAAAATCTTCTTAGTCCCTTGACATATATTTTTATTATTTCATTTATTATTTTAATATTATTATATTTTAAAATATTATTTCATTTTAATTATTTTAATTTATTTCATTTTAATTTTAAATTTTATTTCATTTAAATTTAATTTTTTTATTTTAAATATTATTTTAAAAGTATTTTGTCACCTCAGTGTGACCATATATACCTAGACCATCAGTGTTTGTGTTCTGGAAAGTGGAAGATCCATGGAAACCACATAGAACAGTCCCATAACTTTTAATGAAATAAAAGTTCTCCAAGGGGCAATTGAAGGTGAGAGAAGAGCTTTATTTTACTTATTTATTTTTTACCATTTACCACTTATTCTCTACTAAAATCTACACAAGCCTGACACCTGGTGGTACAGAGTTGTGGTGTAGAGAAAATTAGGAAAAACTATGTTGGAGGAAAACCTGGAAAACCTTGTCTATTCTTTCTCTCAGCAGTTGGAAAGAACTTCAATTCTTTAGATAAATGTAGGGCCAACAGGCCCTAGGGAAGACAATGAAATCAGACATATGTCTTTGAGGCCGCCTAGCTCACAGATATCTTTTTTTCTTCTGAAACCTTGGGCATTTTCTCCCTTTTTGTGAAGTGATGGATGAGTTAGCTCTCTCAGAGCATTTTCATCCTAAGAAATCGAGTATTAGGCTTTGTTTCCTCTTTCAAAGAGTTTGACCCAAGACCATAGGCAGAAGCTGAAGAAATCCTCTGATCCAGTCTTTGCTTTTTATATAGAGGGAAACTAAGGCCAGGGATCACACAGCTAATTAGTGGACCAGAACAGTCATCTTTTATTTTTTTAAAAACTGTGTATTGGCTCCAAGGCAGAAGAGTGGTAAGGGCTAGGCAATGGGGGTTAAGTGACTTGCCCAGGGTCACACAGCCAGGAAGTGTCTGAGAATAGATTTGAACCCAAGACCTCCCATTTCTAGTACTGGCTCTCAATCCACTGAGCTACCCAGCTGCCCCCATCTTTTCTTGTTTGTTAAAAATGTAGTAATTTTTTTATAGAGGAAGAAGAAGGGGAGGTAGGATTTGCTATCTATAACATTCTTGAGTTTCCTCAGAAGTCATCTTCAAGGCCATTCAGACAACAGCAGACATCCCCAAGGCCAATCCTTGTTTCAAGAAAATGCTCAAAATAGGCCACCCTTCTTGAGATAATAGCTGCCTGCCTGGCCATGCCCAACTTTGCTAAATGCTATCTCAGCATGAATTAAGAGGGACCATACTAGCAGGACTTTTCCAACAAGGTGCCTACCAAAATCAAAGATGGAACTACAGAATTTTGTTTTATGACTACTCTAATTATTAATATCAAGCAAGGCATAAAATTGGGAGATACATACTTACTGAAGGCCTATTGCTGTCATGGAGGATGCTCTAAGCAAAGTCTAATTCAAAGGGGGATTACCTATAGATGGTGGGAGCAGCTATTCCCATTGGTGGGTTACATTATATTGATGGCAGAATCCCTGGAACATTGCAGCACCTACTAAATGAGACCCTAAAGAGTTCAGCCTGCGTATCTTTGAAGTAAAAATAAAGTAGTTAAAGAACCTCTATTGTGCAGAATAGAATATGCAAGAGGATGGACAACCCAGAGCTGGTCCGCAGGAACATCTACTTTGGTCAAATATTCAGATGAATAAGGAACCAGTCCTGAAATTCAAAAAAGAAAGGAAGAGGGAAGTTAAATTGCCTTTGGGAAATGAGGATGTGCTTTTAATGACTTCTGGTTTCTTTCTTTCTTTTTTTTGTATTTTTTATTCATTTTTATTATATTTTTCTTTTCCAGATTACATGTAGAAACAATTTTTAATGAACATTGTATGACATTTTGTGATCCATGTTTTCTCCCTCACTTCTTCTCCCTCCTCCCCAAAATGGCAGGTAATATGATACAGGGTAAACATATTTCCATGTTCTTCATGTTGTAAAAGAAGACCCATATCACTTTCTAAAACAGAAGACTGTGGTGGAAAGGGAATCCTTTGTTCTCTTTGTCTATTCTTAGTTTACACTTGTGAAAGGGAATCCTTTATGCCTTTTGTCTATTTTGAGTTAACACTTGGTTAACAATAACCTCTACTTGGTAACTCACCAGATTGTGAAGACAGGATTAACTCTCCTCTGTCTACTTTTGAATTGAATCAACAAAAGTTTGAACATCCTACTTAGCACTAGGTGGAGGAGCTTGTAGGCCACTTAGAGAACTCCACCCTTTCAACTCAATCAGTCAGGATATAAGAGGTCACACCCTCAGAAACTCAATCTGCTAGGAAACTGTGAATCCTTTGGATAAGAATTTACACCTCAAGAGGGTTATGAGCAGATCCCAAGGACAAGGCCCCTTGGGCCGTGCTAGACAAATTGGAAACTGTGTTTGGCCCTGTGAAGAGGAGAAGGGACAAGAAATCACCATAAGAGCCATGAAACTCCTCAGCTTGTTACTTTCTCCTGGAGACAGTTTTCTGGGTTGGTCTTCTGGAGAGAGCTGGCTTGAGGTCAACTTCAGAAGCAGATTTACTTCAGAGATGAATCAACTTGAGTCATCCTCAACAGATCGTAGCCTTCAGCTCGAGTCATCATCTTGACCTGCCTCTTGGAGGGAACTTGGGTGAGTGAATAGCTGGCTTTCCTTTCCTGACTTCTGGAAAGAGTTTAATTCCGGTTGAGGGTCAAAAAGTCTTGGCTGAATCGAGCAACAGAGCAATATTTAGTTAGACTATACTATCTTCTCTATCTTTTGTATCTCTCTATTTTCACTCTTTCCACCTCTTTTGTAAATAAAAACTATTAAAAATAATTTTGACTTTGATACTTTGAATCAGAGACCATAATTATTATTTATAATTTTCATATGTTCCAGTCAAACCAACAATTTTTAATCTCTACACTGTTCTTTGTGTATTAATATTCTTTCAGTACAATGGGAAAAATCTAAGTTATAAATCATTCAAGGGCTATGGAGAGGCTTATGGTGAGACTGAGGAAATTGTACCAACAGCCACAGTAAAAGGGGTGGGTAACCTTTGGTTGGGACTTTGATGTGGGAAGATGAAGGAAAATGAAAATTAACAATCCACTGAGGAGGACAAGGCTTGGAAGATGACATATAGGGGTTAGAAGTCACTGACATGTGTAGGGTGAGATCAGGTATGACAATGTTAATCAGTGAATGGAAAGTAGCATTGTTCTTTCCAGACAAAGATGTCAATCAGTACATGTATCTCAAGGCTGGAAATTAGGTAGGGCAAGATGGAAGTCTCATTCATGCATATGGAAAGTGCTGGCCCTATACCATCTTACTTCAGGGAATGTGAGGGAATTTTTTTTCCATTCAACTTCAGAGACTCAATTTTTATTGAAATGACATATTTTATTCCCCATATTAGGGAAGAAAAGTAAATTAACTTTTGTATTTAATTTACTTAGATCGAATATTATTTTGTCATTTTTGAAGGTCAGTAAATAGAAAATGGAAGAGGCCATTATGGGGAAAGATTTTACCAATGAGAGTCTGCCTCTGTCAGACAACATGCCCATTTGGTCCTGAGTGCATCATTTTGGAAAGGACATTGATAAGAAGGGACTTTTGATATGGAGGTAACTATAATGATGAGATCATGTGGAATTGTTTGGCACAATTAATGACAGTAAAAGAAAACTTTTAGAAGAAATGATAATTGCGTTGAAGTCCTTAAATGGATATGGAAGAAGGATGGAATTTTATCTTTTTGGTCCTAGCAGACAGATTTGAAAATTGTCAAAAGACATATTTGGGGAACTAGGAGAGAGTGGATTGAGTGGGGGACCTGGAATCAGGAACATCCAATTTAAATATGTCTCTGGGCAAGTCATTTAACCTCAGTCTGACTCAGTTTCTTCATCTGTAAAGTGGGGATAGTAATAGGATAGTAATAACATATATCTCCTAGGATAGTTGCAGGAAAACAATTGAGATCTTTGTTAATCAATTAATAAACTTTAAAGATCTATGTAAATGCTAGATATTATAGTGATGATGATAATGATGATTGATATTAGGAATGACTTCCTAGTAATTTAAATTATGCAATACTAGTAATGGGCTATCTCCAGGGTATATGGGTGTGGGGGGTGGTCTCTAATCTTCCCTCGCTAGAAGTCTTCACGTCAAAAGGACAACCTCTTTTCAGCTCTGTTCTGAAAAGCAACTTTGTTTGGATACAGGCTGGTTTAGGTGGCCATCGAAGCCCTGTTTTTCTATGAATTGTTTTCCTTGGAATGATGGTTCCATAGTCTTTGGTAAGCTTGGGAATCAAATTACATTTGGCAACCTTGGAAATATGAATCATCCTTGGTCACACCTAGACAGTCTTGTTCAACTAATTCTAAATACAAGTTAAGGAAGTGGGACTTAGGACAATGAGGAGAAAAATGAAGACTTAATTCCTAGAATGATTTCTTGGAAGACTAAGGTTAACTTTTAAGACTGATTTTTTTCTCTTTTCACAGTTTATCTCAAATCTTTGCATGGCTCCCTGTAAACATCCATAGTAATAAATCCCTAAAAGCCTATAAGAAAAACCTACAGGGGGTTTAATGTGCTGATTTTATAGACAGTAGAATAGGAGATAGTTTTTCATAAAAATATTTCTATCTAGATCAAGCAAAATAAGGGAAATCAGGAATTTGAGAGAGTAAGACTGGGAGAGTGATCTGGCAAGTTAAGCTCTGGTGCTTATCGGAAGCAGAAAAGCAAGGTCCACAAGGGTCCCTCAAGTAATTACCTAACATTACCATGGAAACCAACAATGCCTTTTCCTAAAGCAAAACCAAAAAGCATTTGTTGTTGCTCAGTCCTTTTCCAGCCAGGTCTGACTTTCCATGACCCCATTTGGGGTTTGCCTGACAGAGATACTGCAATGGTTTGCCATTTCCTTCTCCAAGCTATTTTACAGATGAGGAAACTGAGGCCAACAGGGTTAAGTGACTTTTCCAGGGTCACAGAGTTAGTGAGGATCTGAGTCCAGATTTGAACCAGGAAGATAAGCCCTACCTCCAGACCTGGCACTCTATCCACTGTGCTATCTAACTGCTAGTATAGAGACTATATATATATATATATATATAGTTTAAATATGTATATTTATATACATATATATAAATTTAAATGTCAGTGCATAGTATAGATTAGTGATAATTCTAGCGAACTTCCTGGAGGAAGAAGGTCAGTCTGTCTGTACCTCTGTACTATAGTATAACTATCTTCGGTTTTTCCACAGTCATTGAGAGTAGACTCCCATGGTCCACCAAGGGCATGAAAGGTAAACGATACCAATAAATATGAAGTGATGAGCTAACCACCTCTTTCAGGGAAATAAGTGATGGAATCAGGATATGGGATGCTTAAGACATTTCTAGGTATGACCAATATGGAAATTTGCTTTGAGCGACTCTGCAGATTTGTTACCAAAATTTATTATTTTTTAAAAAGGCAGAGGCAAGCTAAGTGGAAGAAAATGTAATGCTTGCTAAATGAAAAATAAAAACTAAGTTAAAAAAAAACTGTCAATATTGAAGTCCTGGATACTTCTAGGGTTGGGCAATGAAAGACAAGGATGGGGATGTGAGTCCTAAAAGAGAAGTTGGAGCCAAACTTCTACTCTACAGTTACTCTTAAGAGTAGCTACTCTACAGAGGATTGTTTTGGTCATTCAAGTCAATCAAACAAAAAGCATTTATTGATGCCTGCTATGCATAGGGCACTTTGCAAAGGACTGGGCATGCAAAGGCAGGAAGCAAAACAATATCTATTAGCAAGGAGCATATATTTATCAAAATAGGACTGAAAATTGAAGTTATTTATCTTCAAATAGTGATGGTTATTTAGTAGTAGCATGGCATTGTTTTAAGACAGGAGGACATGGGTTCAAATCCTAATCCTGTCATTTGCTACCTTTGTGGCTTTGGACAAACAATTTAATCTTTAAACCTCAGTTTCCTCATCTGTAAAATGAGAGTATTGGACTAATAGATCTCCACTGTCCTTTTCAGTTCTTACTCTGAGGTCCTAAGAACCTCAGTTTCCTCATTTGTAAAATGAAGATTCTAATTTCTCTAATGCCTTCTGTGAGGTACAAATGAGATATTTTATGAAATGCAGACTTCCATAGTCAATAGTGGGCTTGTCTCAGAGTTAGTAAGACCCATGCTCAAATCCTTCCTTTGACACAGACTGAGCCTGAGCAAATCACCTACTTTTTCAGCAACCTCTAAGACTAAACTGCAGAGTAATTCTGCAATGGTGAAACATATTTCTACACGGAGATATATCAAGAAAATTAAAGGAGCAAAAAAACCCCAAAACAACAAACATATATATCTGGTCCAATAAACATTTATTAAGTACCTACCATGGAGAAGCTAGGTAGTATAATGGCTAGAGCACCAAGCCTGGAATCAAGAGGACTTCAAATGTAGGTTCCGATCTGGCCTCAGACTCTTCCTAGCTGTGTGACCCTGAGCAAGTCACTTAGCCCTGAATGCCTTAGCCTTTGTCACTCTTCTATCTTCTAATGGATATTAAGGCAGAAGGTAAGGAGGATTTTTGCTACATTTTTCCTACAATGTGATAAGTACTGAGGATATAATTAATCAAAAGGAAAGCAGTCCCTGCCCTCAGAGAGCTTACAATTTAACAGGAAGGCAGGGACAACACAGAAAAGGAGGCAGGAAAGTTGGGGAATCAGGAGGTACCAGACTGGGAACATCTCACTCTGTGGAATTGAAACCAGGCAGATCAGCAGGTTAAAAGGGGAATGAGTCTAGAGTCCAATTTCTGCCCCCCATAACAGAAGGCATGGGGAGGAATTTGATACTCTGCCTTCTAACAGAGGGAAGAAGAAGGCGAGGGAACCAATGTCAATCAAGACTTGAGTTAGCTACATCGTAATGACATTAGAGGTGAGCTTATACTCGCAGAAGCATCCTGGAGATGAAATCAGGCAAAATGAAGTAAAAACAAAAAACCCTAGATAGGAATACACATGCATACACACATACATACATATATATATATATATATATATATAAACACACATATATCTATACCTATATTTGCATACGTTGAGGAGGGCTTAGAGCTTGGTTAGATACTGAAGAAGTGAAGATCAGGGACTACATTCCCATCTATCACTAGTTGGCTTGACTATTGTCCTGCCACTGGAATTTAAAGATTCTGGAAGGGAGAGTGAGGCTGATGACTTTTCTGTAATTCTGTCTCACTTCAATCTAATTTATGTGTGAGTCAAAAAACATCATGGATGATGCTGTTTTGGTCTTCTTTGAGTACAAAGGAGAGTAACCAATTATATCTGTGTATGTGTATACAAATGTATGTGTGTCTACATACAAATATGACGTGTGTATTTATTTGTTGTGTCCTATGTGTGGTGGAAAACCAAAGAGCCAGGCTATAACTGAGCCAGAGCACATCTGGGAAGTGTGTAGGCATAACCTGCCTTATTATTCCTGAGCTGGTTGACCCAATTCTCACTGATCCTAATCCAGAAGATCAGAAAGTGGGCTTAATTCTACTAATGTTATTATGTACAGTGAAACCTCACCACAGACCACATTGCCTGAGCATAGATTCAATAATACTGAAGACATTGATGCATGGATATTGTGCACAAAATAATGTATTGTATAGCTTGCCTGAGACAAAAGAAAAAGCACACACCCCACAAAAAGTCATCAAAATAAATAATAAATCCTAAAAAGAAAACATAACCAAAAAAACTTAAAACCCTTATAATGTAGAAATATAAATACCTTTCCTTGTTTCCTTTTTTCTTTCTCTTCCTCTCCCTTAGTCACCTTCCTCACCTCCTTTTCCTTCATCCTTCCTCTCTCCTTCCCTTTCTCTCTTCCCTCTCTCTCTATTCCTTCCTTCTTTCCTTCCTTTCTCTCTCTCTCCCTCCGTTCCTTCCTTCCTTCTTTCCTTTTTCAGAAAGAAGAGGTTAAGTGAGTAATCCAATCACTTAAGTGTCTGAGGGAGGATTTGGATTGTTCTGACAGTAAGTCAGTAAATACTAGACTCAGTTTCTGTCACATTTAGGAGTGTGTCATAGGATCATATTTAGAGAGAGAAAATACCTCTTTAAATAATTTCTTTCAGACTTAGCCAATTTTATCATTCAATTGTGTCTGACTCTTCATAACCCCATTTGGGATTTTCATGGAAGAGATACTGGAGTGGTTTGCCACTTCCTTTTCTAGCTTATCTTGCAGAAGAGGAAGTTAAGGCAAAAAGAGTTAAGTCACTTGGCCATGGTCACCCAGCTAGTATATCTTCCTGACTCCAAGTCCATTAGTTTTCCCACTCCACTATCTAGTTTCCTATTTCATTGTACATATCTGATAAAAAAAAAACTTATTAAGTACTTAAAATGTGCTAGGCACTGTGCTCAGCTTTGGAGGTGTGAATAGGATAAAAGGAGATACAAATAAGAAAAAGATAGCCCTTGTCCTAAAAGAGCTTCTATGATGTTTGTCACAGGGGAATGATGTTCCTAGAGTCAAAACTAAGCAGAGCAGTTGGTGAAACATGAAGAGATGACTGCGGATTCTGAGCTCTCTATAAGGGAATGTTCTTCCACTGTGTCCTCCAACCCTCCAGTCAGAGGGTACTGAGGAGGTGTGGAATACCAAACCTGATGCAGTCTGCCTGGTGATGAGGTTTGGGTGATGAATTTATACTGAAAGGAAGCATGTTGGTACCACAAAAACCAAGCAGACCATCTCATGTTGTGCTGTCCATGAAGTACAAAATCAAATTTTGATGGAGATATGGTTTCTCTAAAGTCTTTTGCATGATTGAAGCTGGTTGGATATCAGGGTAAGGCTATGCTTTGCTGAAGGAATCTAGGAACACTACCAAATGTTTGTGGTTTGTGCCCTTAATCTGGTTGCCTGTGATGAGAAGGCTTAGCAAAGTGAGTGGTACTTGGGACTGCTGGATCAGACTGGAAAATACAGTGAGGATGAATTAAAGTTTACTTATGCTATTTTGGCAAAGAAAGTAGTTGGTGAGTTCATCAAGATTTCTCAATAGACATAAGAACCCAACTGTTCATAATCCAAAAAAAATCCTTTCACCATCTCTCTTTCACTTCAGCCCAAAGTAAGACCATTGTCATATTTCAACCATCCATATCTCCTGGGTTGTAGTCCATGAAAATATAAAAAGTATTTTTCAAATATTAATTTATCCTTTATTAAATATATATGTGTGTACACACATATATGTACATGTATGAATATGCATATATACATACATGTACATATAGTAACCCTATGAGGCAAGCTATAGGAATAAATTTGTACCTCACAATTAGGCCTGAATCTCATGACTGAGTTAGAAAAAAATCAGCCCTAAGAATTAAAAATGAATTTACAATATTCTATAGCACTCATTTTTTTTAGGTTCATTTCTAGATGAGTTTTCAATACACTTTGGAGGGCCATGTTATAATCTTCTTTCAACAAATCCTGCCCTTTATAGATTTCATCCTTCCATTCCAATAATCTTCTTAACCTAATCTTTAGTCATCACTGAAGATGGATCTTGGGAACATCAAAACAAGCAAGCTGTCTCAAAGCCCTATCCCTTCACTCCTGGACAAGGACAACAGCTTCTTAATTTGTTTCCTCACTCTAATCCGCCCTGCACACGACTGCCAGATTAAACATCTTAAAACAAAACTTTTAGATTTTAGGTTTTGAGCTCTAAAACCTTCAATGGCTCTCCATCAGTTACAAGGAAAACTATAGACTAAAGAGAAAATATCCTAGCCTAATAGTTAGGATCATACACAATTTGATCTTATTCCATCTTCTTAATAATCTCCATCACCTATGTCGTTTGCTTTCAAGCAAACCTGTCTTTTTACTGCCTACCAAACATGCATGCCTTTAAATGTCATTCATTATTATCAAATTCATCATCTTATTTGATTTTCATAAGCATAGTACTGTGTGGCAGGTGCTGTAGGTATTGGTGTTCCCATTTTACAGATAGAGAAATTTGTCCATTGTCATATAGTTAGACAAGTGTTTGTGGTGGTTGGAACCCAGGTCTTCTTGACTCTAATCCTAGCCCTTGATTTTTTATTTTGTTGTTCAATTGTTTTAGGCATGTCTTCACTTTTATGACTCCATTTTGGGATTTGTTGGCAATTACAACCAAGTGGGTTGCCACTTCTTTCTTTAGTTCATTTTACAGATGGGGAAACAGTTATACCATCAGATAAATTAACTAAGCTTCATAAAGTTCACAAGATTACAAATTTCAAATTGAAAGAGACAGAATTTAGGAGGTATCCAGTCCAACCCTTTACTTTATAAAGGAAAAAAATGGATGCCAAATCTCAGAAAAATCACAAAATTGTTGATTTCAAATTTACTTAGGGAGTCTCAGGTCTAACACCATCATACAGATAAGGGTTCTGAGTGATTAAATGACTTTGCTCAAGGTTACACAGAGAGTAAGTGACAGAAATGGCATCTGAACTTGAGGAACAAGTTGTGAGAACTGATTTTTCATATCTGGTATTAATTCCCATACATTCAGAAGAATTACTCTATATAGGATCTGGATCAGAGATACCTTCTAGTCATCTGACTTTTGCATTTTCTTTGTCCTCAGGAATCCTTCTTTTTTAAAAGAATTTGGCTAATAAATGAAACAGAAAAGGGTTATTTTCCTGCAGATGGACAGACAGATTTGCACTTAATCTCTCTGGTTTTCAGTTTCTTATTATATAAAAGAAGAAAGCTGGATTCCATGTCCATTATGGTGCCATAAGCTCTAAATCTTCTTGTTATAAAACTCAAGAATCAATAAACATTTATTAAGGGCTTACTATATGCCAGGCACTGGACTGAGCTCTAGGGATATAAATAGAGGCAAAAGACAGTTCTTGCCTTCTAAGAGTTTACAATCATTCCCAGAGAAGTAATGCTATTTATCAAGGGTCACCCAACTGGAAAGACTGAGTTGAGATTTAAACTCTGGTCTTCCTGTTGTGAAGTCCAATGTTTTAATTCCAATGATGCTTTCAAACTCAAATAAAAAAACGGGACCACAGTGAGGCACATATTGACTTAGAAAACCTTATATTACTATTATCTGTTTTATTTTATTTTTATTGTCATTGATAAATATTTCACAATTGTGTTTGAATCTGGTTCAAATTGGACTTGAGAGTATTGTGGGTTATGAAACCTTGGCATTATACCATGCAAATTCTTCTTTAGATTCAATTACTTTTAAGGCAAATAAGTCAATAAACATGTATTTTCTTACTCTGTGTCAGGCACAGGTCTTTTTGAAATCTAAATCTATGATCTTAAATAAATGCAAAAGAGCTCTATGTAAGGATCAAAGAGGAAAACTAGATGCTTAAGATATATTTCCTTGGTTTTAGGGAGAAAAGCATTGAGAAAGGGATAGAAGATATGCATACAAATTTAAAAATTATAACTGTGAATATGACTAGGAAGAGTTTCCAAGGGTTTTGATAGCAGCTTAATCTAATCAGTGCTTAGGAAATTTGTTTCTCTTTGCAGATGTTTCACCATCTGTAACATCATGCAATTTAATTATATGCTTGAATCATAGATTTTTGGAAAGACCTTAGAGGATCCTTTCCAATTTTTGAAATTTTCTCTATTCTTTAAGACCAAGTTTTGATGCAAATTCCCCTTTTTGATTCCCCCCTTCCCACTTGGATGAGAGTGCAAAGGGAAGGGCAGGGAAAGCATTTATATAGTACCTACTCTGTGCCAGACACTGTGCTAACTGCTTTTGTTTTTTTTTTAATTAATTTACTTAGTCAATTTAGAACATTATTCCTTGGTTACAAGAATCACATTATTTCCCTCCCTCCCCTCCCCCCAACCTTCCCACAGCTGACAGGCAATTTCATTGGGTATTACAGGTGTCCTTGATCAGAACCTATTTCCATGTTGTTGGTGTTTGCACTAGGATGATCATTTAGAGTCTGCATCCCCAGTCATATACCCTCGACCCATGTATTCAAGCAATTATTTTTCTTCTGTGTTTCTACTCCCACAGTTTTCCCTCTGAATGTGGATAGTGTTTTTTCCTTAGATCCCACCAAGTTGTTCAGGATCACTGCATTGCCACTAATGTAGAAATCCATTACATTCTATTGTACCACAGTGTATCAGTCTCTGTGTACAATGTTCTCCTGGTTCTGCTCCTCTTACTCTGCATCAATTCCTGGAGATTGTTCCAATTCCCATGGAATTCCTCCAGTTCATTATTCCTTTTAGCAAAATAGTATTCCATCACGAACACATACAACAATTTGTTCAGCCATTCCCCAATTGATGGGCATCCCCTCATTTTCCAAGTTTTTTGCCACCACAAAGAGCGCAGCTATGAATATTCTTGTACAAGTCTTTTTCCTTATTATCTCTTTGGGGTACAAACCCAGCAGTGCTATGGCTGGATCAAAGGGCAGACAGTCTTTTAGAGCCCTTTGGGCATAGCTCCAAATTGTCCTCCAGAATGGTTGGATCAATTCACAACTCCACAAGCAGTGCATTAATGTCCCAACTTTACCACATCCCCCTCCAGCATTCATTACTTTCCTTTGCTATCATGTTAGCCAATCTGCTAGGTGTGAGGTGATACCTCAGAGTTGTTTTGATTTGCATCTCTCTGATTATAAAAGATTTAGAGCACTTCTTCATGTGCTTATTAATAGTTTTGATTTATTTGACTGAAAATTGCCTATTCATGTCCCTTGCCCATTGTCAGTTGGAGAATGGCTTGATTTTTTGTAGAATTGGTTTAGCTCTTTTTAAATATGGGTAATTAGACCTTTGTCAGAGGTTTTTGTTATGAAAATTATTTCCCAATTTGTTGTTTCCCTTCTAATTTTGGTTGCATTGGTTTTGTTTGTACAAAACCTTTTTAATTTGATGTAATCAAAATTATTTATTTTACATTTTGTGACTCTAGGTCTTGCTTGGTTTTAAAACCTTTCCTTTCCCAAAGATCTGACATGTATACTATTCTGTGTTCACCTAATTTGCTTATAGTTTCCTTCTTTATATTCAAGTCATTCACCCATTCTGAGTTTATCTTATTGTAGGGTGTGAGATGTTGATCCAAATCTAATCTCTCCCATACTGTCTTCCAATTTTCCCAGCAGTTTTAATTAAATACTGGATTTTGGTCCCAAAATCTGGGATCTTTGGACTTGTCATACACTGTCTTGCTGAGGTCACTTACCCCAAGTCTATTCCACTGGTCCTACTTTCTGTCTCTTAGCCAGGACCAAGTTGTTTTGATGACCACTGCTTTACAGCATAGTTTGAGATCTGGGACTGCAAGGCCTCATTCCTTCACATTTTTTTTCATGACTTCCCTGGATATCCTTGATCTTTTGTTCTTCTAAATGAACTTTCTTATTTTTTTTTTATAATTCAGGGGAAAAAAAGTTTTTGGTAGTTCAATGGGTATGGCATTAAATAAATTAATTAATTTGGGGAGTATTGTAATTTTTATTATGTTAGCCCATCCTACCCATGGCAGTTGATGTTTTGCCATTTATTTAGATCTATTTTTAATTGTGTGGAGAGTGTTTTGTAGTTGTTTTCATATAGTTCCTGTGTTTGTCTCGGCAGATAGATTCCTAAGTATTCTATATCATCTAGGGAGATTCTAAATGGAATTTCTCTTTCTAATTCTTACTGCTGAGATGTGTTGGAGATATATAGAAATGCTGATGACTTATGTGGGATTATTATGTATCCTGTGACTTTGCTAAAGCTGTTAATTATTTCAACTAGCTTTTTGGTTGATTCTCTGGGTTTCTTTAAGTAGACCATTATATCATCTGCAAAGAGTGATAACTTGGTCTCCTCCTTGCCTATTTTAATGCCTTCAATTTCTTTTTCTTCTCTAATTGCTAGATCTAGTGTTTCTAATACAATGTTAAATAATAAAGGTGATAATGGGCATCCTTGTTTCACTCCTGATCTTATTAGGAAGGCTTCTACTTTGTCCCCAATGAAGATGATGTTTGCTGATGGTCTTAGATATATACCGTTTATTATTTTGAGGAAAGGTCCTTCTGGTATTTTCTTTTTTTTTTTAATTTTTAAATTTTTATTTGGTCATTTCCAAACATTATTCATTGGAAACAAAGATCATTTTCTTTTCTTCCCTCCCCCCCTCCCTTCTTCTAGTATTTTCAATAGGAATGAATGTCATATTTTGTCAAAGGCTTTTTCTGCATCTATTGAGATAATCATGTGATTTTTGTTGGTTTGCTTGTTAATATGGTAAATTATGTGGGTGGTTTTCCTAATATTGAACCATCCTTGCATTCCTAGTATGAATCCTACCTGGTCATAGTGAATAGCCCTTGTGATCACTTGCTGGAGTCTTTTTGCTAGTATTCTACTTAAGATTTTTGCATCTATATTCATTAAGGAGATTGGTCTATAGTTTTCTTTCTCTGTTTTTGACCTGCCTGGCTTTCGAATCAGTACCATATTTGTGTCATAAAAGGAATTTGGTAGAATTTCTTCTTTGCTTTTTCTGTCAAATAATTTGTATAATATTGGGATTAGTTGTTCTTTGAATGGTTGATAGAATTCATTTGTGAATCCATCTGGACCTGGAGATTTTTTCTTAGGGAGTTCTTTGATGGATTGTTCAATTTCTTTTTCTGATATGGGGTTGTTTAGATAGTCTATTTCTTCCTCTGTTAGTCTAGGCAATTTATATTTTTTGTAAATATCCATCCATATCACCTATATTGGCATATTTATTGCCATATAATTGGGCATATTAATTTTTAATGATTGCCTTAATTTCTTCTTAATTAGAGGTGAGGTCTTCCTTTTCATCTTGGATACTATCAATTTGGCTTTCTTCTTTCATTTTTTAAATTGGATTGGCTATTTCTTTGTCTATTTTATTTGTTTTTTCAAAGTACCAGTCTTATTTATTAAATCAATGGTTCTTTGACTTTCAATTTTATTAATTTCTCCTTTGATTTTTATGATATCTAATTTAGTCTTCATCTGAGGATTTTTAATTTGTTCACTTTCTAGTTTTTTAATTTGCATGCCCAATACATTGACTTCTGCCCTCTCTAATTTGTTAATATATGAACTCAAGGATATGAATTTCCCCCTGAGTACTGCTTTGGCTGCATCCCATAGATTTTGAAAGGATGTCTCTTCAGTGTCATTTTCTTCAATGAAGTTATGGTTTCTATGATTTATTCTTTGACTAATTTGGAGAATCATATTGCTTAATTTCCAATTAATTTTTGATTTGCCTCTCCATGTACCCTTACTAATTATTATTTTCATTGCATTGTGATCTGAGAATATTGCATTCATTATTTCTGCTCTTTTGCACTTGTTTACAATGTTTTTATGCCCTGATACATGGTCAATCTTTGTGAATGTACCATGTGCTGCTGAAAAGAAGGTGTATTCCTTTTTGTCCCTGTTTATTTTTCTCCACATATATACTAACTCTAATTTTTCTAAGATTTAATTCTCTTCTCTTACCTCTTTCTTATTTATTTTTTTGGTTTGATTTATCTAGTTCGGATAGAAGAAGGTTCAGGTTTCCCACTAGTATAATTTTTCTATCTAGTTCATCCTTGAGCTCTACTAGTTTTTCCTTTAGAAATTTGGATGCTATGCCATTTGGTGTATACATGTTGAGTACTGATATTTCCTCATTGTCTATACTGCCTTTTATCAGGATGTAATTAGCTTCTCTATCTCTTTTAACTAGATCTATTTTTACTTTGGCTTTGTCAGATATCATGATTGCGATTCCTGCCTTCTTTTTATCAGTTGATGCCCAATACTTTTACTCTATGCATGTCTACCTTCCTCATGTGTGTTTCTTGTAGACAGAATATGGTAGGGATTTGGATTCTAATCCACTCTGCTATTTGCTTGCATTTTATGGGTGAGTTCATTCCATTCACATTCAGAGTTATGATTACCAGCTGTGTATTTTCCAGCATTTTGATTTCTACTCCTACTCCTATCTTTTCTTCTTTGATTAGTTCCTTATGCACCAATGTTTTGTTTTTAATCAGTCCCCCTAATCACCACCCTTATATTAATTCCCTTTCTATCCCCCTCCCTTCTTATTCCCCCCTTATTTTCTTTACAGTCTTTTTAAACTACCATCCACCCTTTCCCTCCCTTGTACTGCTTCCCTACCCACCAGTCCATTTGTTACCCTTCTACTTCCCTATAGAGTGCAAATCTATTCTCTGTCCCAATGGATTGGATTGTTCTTCCCTCTTTGGGTCAATTTCAATGCATGTAAGAGTTGAGTATTTCCTATCTCCAACCTTCTTACCCTTCCAGTGTATTGATATTCTCCCCACTCCTGCCATAAGCTTCTTTGTGACATATACATTTACCCCCTTTTGTTTCTTTTCTCATTTCTTTTAGTATTAACCTCTTTTTAGCTCTAGTTGTATATATACATATATATGTATTTATGCATACATATATCTGTATACATATGTATGTCTTGGCATTTCATCCTATACAGTTTGTCACTGTTCCCTCTAAGCTTAATTCTTCTAGCTGCCCAAAGAATTTTTAAGAGTTACCAATGACCTCTTTTCTTATAGGGATACATATAATTTAATTCCAGAATATCTTATTCCATGCCTTTTGGTCCTTCAGTGTAGATGCAGCCAGATCCTGTGTTATCCTCACTGTGGTTCCATGGTATCTGAATGACTTCTTCTTGGCAGCTTGTAATATTTTCCCTTGGTCTTATAGTTCTTGAATTTGGCTATAACATTCCTGGGTGTTGTCAGTTGGGGATTAAGTACAGGAGGTGATCTGTGGATTCTTTCAATCTCCACTTTCCCCTCGTGTTCTAGAATATTGGGGCAGTTTTCTTGGATAATTTCCTATGACATCTAGTATGACATCCAGGCTTTTTCTTTTTTCATGGTCTTTTGGTAGGCCAATGATTCTTAAGTTGTCTCTCCTCGAACTATTTTCTAAATCTTCTGTTTTGTGAGTGAGATGCTTCATATTTTCCTCAATTTTTTCATTCTTTTGATTTTGTTTTATAGTGTCCTGCTGCCTTGTGAAGTTGCTTGTTTCTAGTTGTTGTATTCTGGTTCTTAAAGACTGGATTTTATCCCTGGCTTTTTGGTCATCCTTCTTCTTCTGGCCTGATTTTCTTTTGTAGTTCATCTTTCATTTTCTTTACCTCATCTTTCATCTCCTTTGCCTCATTTTCAAGCTGGTTGATTTTGGCTTTCAAGATACTATTTTCCTGTTTTAGTTCAAGTGCCTCTGGTTCCAGATGAGTTATCTTAGTTTTTAAGTTATTTTCCCAGTTGACTTTAGCCTCTCTTAATTGTGTTTTGAATTGTATTTTGTACAGAGCCTGTATCCAATTCACTGGGGTTTCTGTTTTTTTGCTTGGAGTTCCCTCATCCTTCTCTGTTCCGTTTGCTCTTTGTTCATTGCGACACGAAGCTGTCGATTGTAATTTCTTTTTT
Source organism: Monodelphis domestica (assembly GCF_027887165.1). Classification (NCBI taxonomy): domain Eukaryota; kingdom Metazoa; phylum Chordata; class Mammalia; order Didelphimorphia; family Didelphidae; genus Monodelphis; species Monodelphis domestica. Next base: position 246,033,269 of record NC_077232.1, read on the forward strand.
TTCCCTTTTTCTTTTGTTTCCTCATATTTACCCTTTCTTTACTCCTTGCTCTTGCCTTAGCTCTAGCTCCTATCATTTTTTTTACAGTTTTGGGCTTTTCTTTCCACCTTACCTTGGAGTTTGTCAGTAAATCTCTCAGTGCAGTCTATGGGAGAGGGTTGTTGGAGCTTGAGCTTCCCTGCCCTCTAAAGGTTTTGATGGGATTAAGTCCAGCTGGGTTGCTGAATGTGCCATGAGGCCAAAACCTCAGGAAGGGTGGGGGTGGGAAATATGGAGTGTCTCTACTGCTGCAACTATTCCTCCTGCTCTGTGCTCTTTTTTTCCTTCTCTAACTGATTCCCCACTGCTTGTGTTGGATGCTCTGAGTCTGGCACAGCTTTGCCCACAAGGTACTCCCTCCAGATCAGTGCCTTTGCCTGCACAGAGGTTCCAGCTGCCACTGGAGACTTAGAGCTCTAGGTGGGGGAGGGGTCCTGGGACCTTTCTTCTTCATTCCCCTTAAACTGGAGTGTTCTCAAATTCTGGCTTTTGCGGGGCGTACCTTTTAAGTTGAGTCCAGCAGAAGGGTTCCTTGGCTCTGTCTTGTTGTTAGGTTTGATTTTCAGTCCCCTCAGAGCATTTAGTTTGTAAGCAGTAAGGGAGGGTTTTCAAAGGTCTCAACTTTTGCTGCCTCTACCCCACTATCTTTGCTAACTGCCTTTGTTAAAAAGAGTATGCCATTTGATCCACAAAATAACCCTGCAAAGTAGGTGCTATTATGATTCCCATTTTACAGTTGAGGAAACTGATGCAGATAGAGGGTAAATGACTTGCCCATGATTATACAGTTAGTATCTCAGGCTGGAATTGAACTTGGATCTTTCTGACTCCATCCTCAGTACCACTAACAATTACCTCAAATCTCCCATAGCACTTTTGTATCTCTCTTGTGCCCTTTTAAGTTTGTTGTAGTAATAGATTAATTATAGGATGATATCTAGAGCCTTTGAAGTAGAAGGGATTTTTGATATATCATTAAGGATAATCCCCTTATTTTACACAGGAAGAAAGTGAAGTTCATCATATTAGTGATTTTCCCAAGGAATGTCTAAATATGAACTCAGTTATTGAATTTGGTATATTTTTTCTTAGGCTATCCTATCCTCCCTCTTATTCTCTTAATAAGAATACAATCCTAAAAGGTAATGTAAGCCTCCTCCTTTAGTCATTCCCCATCATTCTCATAAACATTCTCTTCCATCCTATTGGCAGGATGAATGCTAAATGAATAAGACTAAGAATGAGAAAGGACATATAGAAAAACAGAAATATTATATGATGATCAACTGTGAAAGACTAAGATATTATCAGCAACAAAGCCCCACGATAATCCCAAAGGACTTATGATAAAAAAAAATAATTCTATCTATAGCCAAAGAAGGAACTGTTGAAATCTTATTGAAGAACAAAGCATGTCATCTTTCCCTTCATTTCCTTCATGAGATTTGTATTGTATATGTGATATATGTCTTCTCTTTTAATGTGGGCAATATGGAAATATGTATTGCATGAATATACTGGTATAACCTATATCAGACTACTTATTGATTTGGGCTTGGGGTGAAAGGGAAGGAGGGAACAAATCTGAATCATAAACTATCCAAAAAAATGGTCAAAAGTTATTTCAACTTGTAATTAAAAAGCAAAAATGAGAAGAGAAAGTAAGAAAATGAGAAGAGAAAGTAAGAACTTAGTGGAGATTGTGAAAGAATGCTGTTTTAATGTAGAGGGGTTGACGTTTGCATCCTGAGTCACAATACCAGTTCCAGCAATAGCAATCTCAAATTTCCTGGATTGTGAAGACAATTGATTTAATCAGAAGAGAAAAGGAAAGAAATTACATCATGATAAAAGGCACCATAGATAATGAAACAATATCAATGTTAAACATACATGTACCAAATGGCAGAGCACCCAGATTCCTAAAGGAAAAGGTAAATGGGTTATAGAAGGAAATAGATAGTAATTTGTACTAGTGTAGGACCTCAACTTTGCCCTCTCAGAAGTAGATAAATTCAACAAAATAAAGTAAACAAGAAAGAAGTTAAGGGGACAAATAGAACTTTAGAAAAGCTCTATATGATAGGTCTCTGGAGAAAACTGAATAAAAATGGAAATGGATATACCTTTTTCTCAGCAAAAACAATAACATATTAAGGCATAAAAACCTTAGAATCAAATTTAGAAAAGCAGATATATTTGCATACTTTTCAGATAATAATGCAATAAAAATAACTCTCAACAAAGGACAGCACGAAGAAAGATTAAAAATTAATTGGGTGCTAAACAATCTTATCCTAAAGAGCAAATGGGTCAATAAATAAATCATACAAACAGTCAACAATTTCATTAAAGAAAATTACAATAAAGAGGTAACATATCAAAATTTATAGAATGCAGCCAAAGTGGTCCTTATAGAGAAATTCTTATTTCTTAATGCTTACATCAATAAAATAGAGTAAGAGCAGGTCAATGAATTGGATAGACAACAACAATAACCAAGAAAAAAATTTTAAAAAAAATTAAAAAATTCTCAATGAAGGGGCAGATGAGTAGCTCAGTGGATTGAGAGCCAGGCCTAGAGATGGGAGCTCCTATGTTCAAATCTGGCCTCAGACACTTCCCAGCTGTGTGTCCCTGGGCAAGTCACTTAGGTCCCATTGCTTAGCCCTTACCACTCTTCTGCCTTGGAACCAATACACAGTATTGACTCCAAGATGGAAGGTAAGGGTTTTAATAAAAAAAAAAAAAGACCAGAAACAGGAAAAAAAAATATGACTACACAGTATTGATTCTAAGCTGTAAGGTAAGGGTTTTTATGAAATTAAAAAAAAATCCACAATGAAATACCAAATTAGGAATCCTGACAATGGGAAGGGACAGATTAAAAAATGAAATAACAAAACCATTCAACTAATACGAGGAGTTGGTTTTAGGAAAAATTTTAAAAATAGATAAACCATTGGTTAACTTGATTTTAAAAAGAAAGAAGAAAATGAAATTTCCACTGTCAAAAATTTAAAAATGTGAAATCATTACAAAAGAAGAAATTAAAGCAATTATTGGAAGTTATTTTGCCCAACTATATGCCAATAAATATGAAAATCTAAGGGAAATAGCTGAATACTCACAAAAATAAAAACTACATAGATTAACAAAAGAGGAAATAGAATATTTAAACAACCTCTTCACAGAAAAATAAATTGAACAAACTATCAGAGAACTCTCTAAGATAAAGTCCCCAGGGTCAGATAGATTCACAATAAATTTTACCAAACATTCAAAGAACAACTAACTTCAATGCTACATAAACTACTTAGAAAAATAGGGGAAGAGGGAATTCTTTCAAACTCTTTTTATGAATTTTGATTTTTATGAATTGATACATAAACTAGGAAGAGATGAAACAGAGAAAGAAAACTATATGTTAAGCTTCCTCATAAATATTGAAGCACAAATTTTTGATAAAACACTAGAAAGTAAATTATAACATTTTAAGAGGAGTTAGAAAAGGTTTATTATAAAATATAGAAATTTAATTTTATTATGTGAAGTTTAAGAAGAATTTTATACTCATTAGACTGTGAGTGCCTTGAGGTTAGGAGTTGTACTTTCCTTTCTTGGCATTTCCCTGGCATAGGTTAAAGTATTTAAGAAATGCTGTTTGAGTGATACTATCTCCTATGATCCTCACAAGAATCTTTATGAGAAAAGTGAAAAGGTACAAAAATTGGTACAAAAAACTGATTTCTGTTCTTTTTGTGGTAGCAAAGAATTGAAAATAGAAGAGTTGTCCATCCATTGGGGAAGGTTTAAACAAGTTATTGTATATGATTGTGCTGTAAGAAATGATGAGAAAGATGTTGTTGTTTGGAAAAATCTAGAAAGACTTATATGAACTGATGCAAAGTGAAGTGTGAAAAAAAACAATGGAACATTGTAGCCAGTAATATTTTTTTGATGAACAACTATGAATGGCCTAATTATTCTCATCAATACAGTGATCTATGACATTCCCAGAGACTCATGATGAAAAATTCCATCTGTTTTAGAGAGAGAACTGATGGAGTCTGGATGCAGAACAAAGCATATTACATTTCTTTCTTTTTTTTTTTGTTTCAGCTCTCTTCCACAATATGACTAACTTGGAAAAATATTTTACATGATGGCACATATAAAATCTATATTAGATTGCTTACTGTCTCAGAAAGGTGGGTGGGTTGGGAGGGAAGGAGAGAGGGGAAATGGAAAAGAGGGAGAAAATTTGGAACTCAAAAAAAATTAACGAATGTATAGAGGGTAGCAAAGTGGTTCAGTGGATAGAGAGCCAGACCTAGAAATGATAGGTCTGGAGTCAAATATGGCTCAGACACTTCCCAGCTATGTGACCCTGGACAAGTCACTTGACCCCCACTGCCTAGACCTTACCACTCTTCTGCCTTAGAACCAATATACAGTATTGATTCCAAGATGGATAGTAAGGGTTTTTTTTTTATTTTAAACATTATTTTATTTGGTCATTTCCAAACATTATTCACTGGAAACAAAGATCATTTTCTTTTCCTCCCTGCCCCCCCTCCCACCACCTTTCCCTCTCCCATAGCCGATGCACAATTCCACTGGTTATCACATGTGTTCTTGACTCGAACCCATTTCCCTGTTGTTGGTATTTGCATTAAATTATAACATTTTATCACAAAAACAATATGTTATGATCAGGTGAGTTCATACCAGGAATGAAGGAATGGCTCATTATTTGGAAAATCATCAGCATAATTGAATATATCAATAACAGAACTAATAGAAATCACATAATTATTTTAATAGATGCAGAAAAAAGCATTTGACAAAAAAGATCCATTTCTTATAAAAATATTAAAAAAACATTGAAATAAAGGGGACTTTCCTGAAAGTGATAAATGGTATCTATCTAAAACCATCAGCAAACATTATCTATATTGCAGACAAATTCAGACTCTTCACAAAAAAAATTAATAAGAGGAGTGGTAAAGCAAGGATGACCATTATCACAAATATTATTTAATATTATACTCAAAATGCTCACTTTTATAGAACAACAAAAAAAAAAGAAATGGAAACAATTAGAATAAGCTATGAAAAATTTATCACTCTTTGAAGATGGTATAGACACAATTAAAAACTACTCTTCACACAAAGTCAAATCTAAACAATTGGAAAAACATTAATTGCTCATGGATAGTCTGAACCAATATGGTAAAAATGACAATCCTACCTAAGTTAATTTACCCATTCTGTGCCATACCAAACTACCCCAAAATTATTTCATATAACTAGAAAAAATAACAACAAAATTCATCTGGAAGAACAAAAGGTAAATAATATCAAGGGAATTAAGAAAAAAATATTAAAGAAGGGGGCCTGACTATACCACATATCAAACTTTACTCTAAAGCATTAATCATTAAAACAATATAATACTGGCTAAAAAATAGAATGGTGCATCTGTAGAATAGATTAATTAATCAACACATGGCAGATAGTATCCATAGCAACTTAATCTTCCGTAAACCCAAAGATCCAAGCTTTGGGAGAAAGAACTTCTTATTTGATAAATACTGTTGGTATAATTGGAAAGCAGTATGGTAGATATTAAGCATGGACCAACATCTCATATATACCACGATAAATTCAAAATGGATACTTAATCTAGAAATAAAAGGTGACACTATAAACAAATTAGAGGAACATGGAAAAGTTTACCTGTCACACTTATGAATAAGGGAAAAATTTATTACCAAACAAGGCACAGAGAACATTATGAAAAATCAAACAGATAATTCTGATTAAATTAAACTAAAAAAGGTTTTGCACAAATAAAACCAATGCAACCAAGATTAAAGGGGAAATAACAAATTGGGAGAGAAATATATAAGAAATATCTCTGACAAAAGCTTTATTTCTTGAATATCTAGAGAACTGAGTGAAATTTATCAAAATACTAACAAAGCATTCTCCAATCAAGGAATGGCCAGTGGATATGAACAGGCATTTCTCAGAGGAAGAGATTTAAACTTTGCATAGTCATATAAAAAATGCTCCAAGTCACTATTGATTAGCTAAATGCAAATGACAATAATTCTGAAACTACCCCACACCCACCAGATTTACTAATATGTCAAAAAAAGAAAAATGATGAATGTTGGAGGGGATGTGGGAAAAGTGTGACACTGTGGTGGATCTATGAAGCCATACAACCATTCTGGAGAGCAATATGAAACCAGGCTCAAAGAGCCATGAAACTATCTATATGCTTTGATCCAGCAATACCCCCTAAAGGGTTTGTATCTCAAAGTTATCAGAGATAATGGAAAAGGAGTTACCTGTGCCATAATATTTTAGCAGGTCTTTTTATATTGGCAAAGAATTGGAAACTGAGGGTTTGTCCATTATTTGCCAAATAGATGAACAAGGTGTAGTATGTGTTTCTAATAGAATACTATTGAGACATAAGAAATGACAAGCATGATGAGTTCAGAAAAACTTATATGAACTAAACAAAGTAACAAAGTGAAATGAGAACCAGGAGAACAATGTATACATTAATTAAAATATTTTATGATGATCAACTGTGAAGATATAAACTATCATCAGAAAGCAAGTCGCTAAGATAAACATAAGGGACTCTTAATGAAAATGCTATCCAGAGTCAAAGAAGAAACTGTTGGATTTCTATTGTATGTGTGAAATATGTCTTCTATCATGATATGAGCAATATGAAAATGTGTACTGCATGAAAATATGGGTATTACATATATAAGACTAGTTGCCATAGGGAGTAGGGGGAAAGTGAAAATCTGAATTTTTAAATATTAAAAAATTTTGTCAAAAATTGTTTCTACATGCAACTAAATTTTTTTTTGTTTTAAAAAAGGAAGCAATATAAGAAAAAAATATTTAAAAATTATCAACCTACAGTCAACCTGCTGATGAACTACCCTAAAATTAGTTATGCTGATACTTGATAGTGTTCATCCCCAGGCCCTCATTGTCATGACATGATATAGCATCAGGACATGACTTTAGTGGAGTATTGATGAATGTAGGTAGGTAGGTTAATAAATAGAGAAATATAGTAGATGAATGGATGGTGGTATATAAATATATGCATAAAACTAGAGAGAATACATATTATATAGGCATGTATGTGTGCTTATATATTATACATGCTTAAATATTACATATGTATATATATATACATTTTTTAAGTTGTCAGATGTATTATATTTTGTCTTCCCAGTAACTGATTCTTACATTTAGGTCAGACAATGCCAATTTCCAATGTTCAAATGATTATTTTTTGAGTAAGATCATAGTCTTTGACTTTATTCTCCTACAAAGATTTAAGAACATTCAGCTTATTGAAGAACCAGATTCAGTATCTGAAACAGAGTTTTCATTTTCTGAACTTGGGTTTTGGAATATTCAAAGTATGGGCAATGGCAAACTACCAGAGATACAGCCATGTTTATTGATAAATAAAAACCTGACATGAATGACAGATATAAAGTATAAATGTAAGGAAGGAAGGAAACAATTGTGTAATAAATATCTACATTGCCAAGTCTTATCTCATTTGATACTCATAACCACCCTGGGAGATAGATGCTATTATTAACTCTATTTTTTACAGATGAGGGAACAGAGGCAGGACAGAGGTTGTCAATATGTCTAAAATTGAACTCATTATCTTTCCCCCTAAAACCTCCTCTTTTCCAAAATTCCCTATTACTGTCATGAGCACTACTATTCTCCCAGTCCCTCAGATTCATACCTGAGGAGTCATCTTTGACTCCTCATTATCCCTTATGCCCCCCACACCCCATCTTCAATCTATTGCCAAGGATTGTCAATTTCACCTTTGCAGCATCTCCCTCTCTCTGATACTGCCTTCATCCTGGTATGGAACTGGATTTCCTAATTTCTGGACTATTGCAATAGCCTGCTTGTTAGCTTACCTACCTCAGTTCTCTCCCCACTCCAATCTGTCCTCCATTCAAGCACCATTCAGATTTCCTAAGAGCATCAATTGGACTATGTCATTCCCATACTTATTAAACTCCAAAGGCTCTCTACCACCTCCAAGATCAAATAGAAAATCTTCTGTTTGACAATCTCCCATAACCTCACTCCCAATTTTCTCCAATCTCCAATTTTCTTACACCTTATGCCCTCAACAAAAGACTCTTTGAGTTAGTGACTGGCCTCTGCTCTTCAGACATTTTAAACTGAATGTGCTATAGACATTTTAAACTATACTTAAACTCCATCTCTCAAACAAGACACTATATCTCAGCTACAGGCTCTTTCTTTGGTTGTCCCCCAACTCTGGAATGCTTTCCTTCCTCATCTATGTCTCTTGGCTTCTCTGGTTTCCTACAAGTCCTGGCTAAAATCTTACCTTCTAAAGGAAACATTTCCTATTCCCTCAATTCTAGCTTCTCTCTGCTGATTATTTCCTATTTACGTTGTATTTAGTTTGTTTATATGTTGTCTCCTCTATTAGACTCCTCAAGGACAGGGACTGTCTTTTTCATTTCTTTGTATTCTGAGGGCTTATAGCTCACAGTATATCCTTAATAAATGCTTATCAACTAACTGATGAGGGGTAGGAATTTGTATACCAAATATCATAGAATTAAGGATGGGTGAGATTTTGAAAAACCATTTAATGCCATGTTTTCAATTTCCATTTATATGAAGCTGATGCCCAAATGCATATCTCCACCTCCAAATGTCTATAGGATTTCTTGGAAGCATTACTTCCATTTCTCCCTTCATGAGGTATCTAGGTATTTGGGCTGGAATTCAGCCCGAGTTCAAATCCAGCCTCAGATACTTTCTGGCTGTATGATCCTGGGCAAATTACTTAGTCTCCGTCTGCCTCAGATTCCTCCTCTGTAAAATAGGGTTAAAAATAACATCTATGGTTCAATATTAGGAAAACCATCCACATAATTGACCACATCAACAATCAATCAACAAGAACCACATGATTATCTCAATAGACGCAGAAAAAGCCTTTGATAAAATACATCCATTCCTATTAAAAACACTAGAAAGCATAGGAATAGAAGGATCGTTCCTAAAAATAATAAACAGTATATATCTAAAACCATCAGCTAATATCATCTGCAATGGGGATAAACTAGATGCATTCCCAATAAGATCAGGAGTGAAACAAAGATGCCCATTATCACCTCTATTATTTGACATTGTACTAGAAACACTAACAGTAGCAATTAGAGAAGAAAAAGAAATTGAAGGCACCAAAATAGGCAAGGAGGAGACCAAGTTATCACTCTTTGCAGATGACATGATGGTCTACTTAAAGAATCCTAGAGATTCAACCAAAAAGCTAATTGAAATAATCAACAACTTTAGCAAAGTTGCAGGATACAAAATAAACCCACATAAGTCATCAGCATTTCTATATATCTCCAACACAGCTCAGCAGCAAAAACTAGAAAGAGAAATCCCATTCAAAATCACCTTAGACAAAATAAAATACCTAGGAATCTATCTCCCAAGACAAACACAGGAACTATATGAACACAACTACAAAACACTTTCCACACAACTAAAACTAGACTTGAGCAATTGGGAAAACATTAACTGCTCATGGATAGTACGAGCCAATATAATAAAAATGAACATCTTACCCAAACTTATCTATCTACTTAGTGCCATACCCATTGACCTCCCAAAAAATTTCTTTACTGACTTAGAAAAAAACATAACAAAGTTCATTTGGAATAACAAAGGATCAAGGATATCCAGAGAAATAATGAAAACAAAAACAAAAACAAAAACAAATGATGGGGGCCTTGCAGTCCCAGACCTCAAACTATATTACAAAGCAGCAGTCATCAGAACAATTTGGTACTGGCTAAGAGATAGAAAGGAGGATCAGTGGAGCAGACTGGAGGCAAGAGACCTCAGCAAGATAGTATATGATAAACCCAAAGATCACAGCTTTTGGGACAAAAATCCACTATTCGATAAAAACTGCTGGGAAAATTGGAAGACAGTGTGGGAGAGACTAGGAATTGATCAACACCTCACACCCTACACCAAGATAAATTCAAAATGGGTGAATGACTTAAACAGAAAGAAGGAAACCATAAGTAAATTGGGTAAACACAGAATAGTATACATGTCAGACCTTTGGGAGGGGAAAGACTTTAAAACCAAGCAAGACAGAGAAAGAATCACAAAATGTAAAATAAATAATTTCGACTACATCAAATTAAAAAGCTTTTGTACAAACAAAACCAATGTAACTAAAATCAGAAGGAAAGCAACAAATTGGGAAAAAATCTTCATAGAAACCTCTGACAAAGGTTTAATTACTCAAATTTATAAAGAGCTAAATCAATTGTACAAAAAAATCAAACCATTCTCCAATTGATAAATGGGCAAGAGACATAAACAGGCAGTTCTCAGCTAAAGAAATCAAAACTATTAACAAGCACATGAAGAAGTGTTCTAAATCTCTTATAATCAGAGAGATACAAATCAAAACAACTCTGAGGTATCACCTCACACCTAGCAGATTGGCTAACATGATAGCAAAGGAAAGTAATGAATGCTGGAGGGGATGTGGCAAAGTAGGGACATTAATTCATTGCTGGTGGAGTTGTGAACTGATCCAACCATTCTGGAGGACAATTTGGAGGTATGCCCAAAGGGTGATAAAAGACTATCTGTCCTTTGATCCAGCACTGCTGGGTTTGTACCCCAAAGAGATAATAAGGAAAAAGACTTGTACAAGAATATTCATAGCTGCACTCTTTGTGGTGGCCAAAAATTGGAAAATGAGGGGATGCCCTTCCATTGGGGAATGGCTGAACAAATTGTGGTATATGTTGGTGATGGAATACTATTGTGCTAAGAGGAATAATAAAATGGAGGAATTCCATGGAGACTGGAACAACCTTCAGGAAGTGATGCAGAACAAAAGGAGCAGAACCAGGAGAACATTGTACAAGAAACTGATACACTGTGGTACAACTGAATGTAATGGACTTCTCCATTAGTGGCAATGCAATGTCCCTGAACAATCTGTAGGGATCTAGGAGAAAAAACACTATCCATAAGCAGAGGACAAACTGTGGGAGTAGAAACACCGAGGAAAAGCAACTGCCTGACTATAGCGGTTGAGGGGACATGACAGAGGAGAGACTCTAAACAAACACTCTAATGCAAATACTAACAACATGGCAATGGGTTCGAGTCAAGAACACATGCGATACCCAGTGGAATCACGCGTCGGCTATGGGGGGTGGGGGGAGGAAAAGAAAATGATCTTTGTCTTCAATGAATAATGCTTGGAAATGATCAAATAAAATATTATAAAATTAAAAAAAAAGAATATAATGTGCCTTGTAGGAGGTACAGCTAACTAAATATTCACAAGAAAAAGTTTTAAAGAAACATGGGAAATATTTGAAAGAAAAACCTCAGTTACACATAGGATCATATATAGAATCACATATTCCAACAGAGGTATTCATCAGGCATTGTAATATTCTGAAATTAAATAAATGTTGATCAGGCCTTAAAAAAAATAACATCTAACTCAAAGCATTGTTGTGAGGACCAAATGAAATATTTGTAAACAATTAACATACTACCTGGAACATCTCCTTTTTGTTTGTGACACCTTTTACATCATCTCTCATGTCTATAAACCTGAACTTATTTATTTTAACCTTTTTTCCTTCATTCTTATACTCAATCTGCTACATCCCCTGTTGACTCTACATTAACAACTCTCAATATCAGCCTCTTCTATGATTACTACCATCACTCTGGAATGAGTCCTTATTAGTTAGTGCAAAACAAAATGACTACTATAAACTCTGTGCCTCCACTCTCATCCATGTACTCTATGCTGTATTCATATTGAACCATTAGTGCTTTATGCCCCTAATAGACGGGATACCTTAAGAGCAGGCATGATGACTTATTTGCACAAAATAAGTACTTAATCAATGTTCATTTCATTGTGTTTTAATTCTGTTCATCTTTCAATGGATTTAAAACAAAAAATTCAAACTGAAAGGACTCTGAGAAATTATGTAGTAGGATCTTTTATTTTATAGATGAAGATATCAACTGTGATCAACTGTGATCCTAGACTTTAATGGAAATGGTATTGCTATTTATGAAGACAATAACCTTTTCTCTAGTGAAAACATGAAGTAAGAAGAATTTCATTCCGGAGGTTTTTCAAGTTTTTAGTGGGATATATTGAGTCTTAGGAGAAGACCTGTCCTTTGTTTCAGGCCAAACAGTGGATACTGGGTTCCATCATTCCAATATCTTCTTTCTCTTCTCTTCAACACAAGGGACAATAAAGGGTTCTGAGATAGTGGAGGGCATCATCAAAGCTGGAAATGAACTTACAGTCAAGATCTCCTTGGTTTTTTTTGGTTGTTGTTGTTGTTTGTTTTTTTTTACTTCCTAGTTTGTTGAAGCAACAGGTGGCTACTGCCACCTGCAGACCGACTTCTGTGATAAAGCTTTTGTAGCTAACATCCTAAACCTTATTTAGAAGATTGAAAAACCCTATCCTCCTGGGAAGAAGCAAGTCATGTGATTAGATTACTGTGCTTTCATTTTAATTCAGTGAGTCAGCTTCATAAAGACTTGGGATTTCATAGGGAGCCAGGGAAGAGAAAATTGAGTGGAATTATATCTGCACCACACTGCCCTTTCTACCTTCTCATCTTTTTTTTCTATGAGACATAGGGTCATAGAATTGTGGATCTAGAAAAATGATAGAATCTCAAATATTATTAGAGTAGCCCCCCAATTTTACAGAGGCTCAGGGAGTTCAGTGCTTTTCCTAAAGTCACACACCAGAGGGGTGTGAATACAGATCCTCAATATCTCCCCCCCCCCTCCCTCCCTCCCTCTCTCCTTCTCTCTTTCTCTCTTTCCCTCTCTTTCTGGCATTTAATTAGCAGACATGTAACAGCAGATATTTTCACTTCCTATCAGTTCAAATTATATGTGTTCACAGAAAACAGAATTATTATAGAGTTTCAAAGAGCCTGTTAGCAAGTCATGACTGCATCCTAGTATCTTTTGACCAGCCCATTTTGCATAGTGTGGTCAGAAGAAAATAGAAATCTGGCTAATTCAACAAAAGGTATTCCTGTTAGTTATCCAATGACTAAGTCTTGGCAACAGGGAAATAAAGGAAAGAACATGGCATAGTCAGCAACATTATGAGTGCCCAGTCTGTGCTATTTCCTGCATTCATCTTAAGGAGTAGGTGTCCAGAGGATGAATGCCATCGTAGGTTCTGTGAGTTTATACTTTGAGTATTGTAGTTCGTAAATTGGTGTGCTTTACCTTATAAATCATCCAGGAGACACAAGGAACTCTCAGCAAAGGCATTTGCTAAAATGGCATAGTAGAAACAGTAGCTCTGGGACATGCCTTCCATAAACTTAGGGCACATGTTTTCAAAATTATACTTAGGTGTCTTTGAGAAGAGGGGTTCAAACTTAAATTTGCTAGGTAGTAAGGGATATCTAGTTCTAGATAATTTATACATGTGATAAAGACAACTCAAAACTACTGATAGTACAGAATTTAGATGTTCTTTATCTCTTCAGGGAGTCCTCATGTAGCTCCCCTTGGGTAACAAAAGCATCTGCTGGTAGGGTTACTCATCTAGATTTCCATGGTTGTCCAGCAGGACAATGAATTGTCTTGTCTGCTGCCAATCTCCTTCCCATTTGCCAAAACTATTTTATTCCTCAAGTGAGATTATCTTTCTACATCTAGACTGTCTGATAAGTGTGTCTCTGCTTCTTCAATTGTGCCTGAAACTCTCCTTAATTGTTGGACCCTTAATTTACTGGATGGATTACCTCTCTCTGGTCAAGTCACTGCTAAATTCCATAGAGAGTGGCAGATGGAAGAGAAAGAAATAATCTATTTCCTTCCTATGGGAGTCTCCTCCACAAAGTATGCCCAAGTCTTTTGAGCTGAACCACTGCCTCATTCTGGGTCTTCTGGGTTGGTAGGTTGATAAAAAACAAATTCCCCTATATCTATAAATTATGATTATTTGTTAAAGCAAAAATCCATGGAAAGGATAGACCAGAACTAAATTCATGAATTAGACTTTGCTTTACTTTTCTTATAGTGGATAAATATCTGTTGGAGTTTGTTTTGATTAAAGAAAGTTATTCCTAGATTAATTTAGCTCTTCATTTCTATTTTGAAAATCTAGGGAAATTCAGATATATTATTTCTTCCTTTATAACAAAGTAAATAGCTTTAATATTAAAATGTATACAAGATTATCTATGCCACGGATTTGCTAATTATTTTTTACTTTCTATGGACTTTAAATCTGAAATGTTATATGAAGTAATTATTGAAAGATTTTAAAGCAATGGTATGTTTCCTAAAACATTCATACAATGATTTATGTTTTACAAAACTCTTATTTGAAAAGTCATTTCATTCTAATATAAGCTGTAAGCATTTTTGAGGACAGGGACTGCTTCATTTTTGTCATTATATCTCAGGGCTTAGCACAGGACCTAGTACATAGTAGACTGGTTCTTACCATGTTCCTATGGAGTAGGTAGGTAGGGATTATTCCCATTCTAGAAATGAAGAAAATCTGAGGTTCCCAGTAGTTAAGGATTTGATTCTAAGTTCAGTTCCACTCTGCCATAGTTGCCTCTTTGTAGTATATTACACAGATGGATTGATAAATAGATAAGATGACAGAGATATACTTCTATATTCCTCTACATATTATAATGATCTATAACCATCTTAGCACAACCATCCATCTGTCTGTTGTTCTATCTATTCATCCATCCATCCATCTATCCCTCTATCTGCCTGTCTGTCTGTCCTACTATCTGTGTAAAATTTGCAGATGACTTGAAACTACAGAGGAAAGCTAAATTTATCAGTCCTTAGGGATAATTAGATGACAGAATTAGATCCCAAAATATCTTAACAGGGTAGGATGGCAGGCTAAATTTAATAGAAATAACTGTCAAATCCTATACTTTGTAGCAGTGGTCAAGAGCTGGTAGGGAGGGAGATTTAGACAAAAAAAAAGGTTCACATTCAGGAATTTAAAGTCTGATGGTTGCTTAAGGGAAGCTGTGAAGACTTTTCTCCTATTCCCATCCTGACTCGTGCTTATTCAGAAGTAAGGCAGAATTCTAGATACTCATTAATTTTGGACCAGGGAAGAATTTATTTGGAATTTTTGGTGGAACTGGGAGGATAACAAAGTCTTAGGGAAAGATAATGCAGCCTGATTCTTAGTGCTAAGAGATGAAGGGAAGTTGGAAAAGAGGCTGACTACAAAATATATTGCAATAACATTAAAACTTAATGCCTGGGGCAGCTAGGGAGCACAGTGAATAGAGCATGGAATCTGGAGGACCTCAGTTCAAGTCTGGTCTCAGATACTTCCTAGCATTGTGACCTTGGACAAGTCACACAATCCTTATTGCCTAGCCCTCATCTTCTGACTTAGAATTGAAACTAAGACATAAAGTAAGAATTTTAGAAAAAAGACATTAATGCTCAAAGACAACATGGATAATGGGTATTATATTGCTTGCTATCTCAGTTTGTTGGGGTAGCATTGGAAAGAGGAAATAAAAAAATTAAAAAATATTTGGGAAACAAAATTTTTAAAATTGAATATTAAAAAATAAATTTAAAAAATTAAACAAATATTACAAATACAAATAAGTGTGTGTGGAGGGAGGGATATTATTATGCTAGAGGTCTATGAGAATGATGACAGGGATTTGTGCAAAGTAATCATTTGAGCACTGTGAGAAAAGCATGATACAAAGTAGGACTAGATTGGATGATAGTCCTATCCATCAGAAGGAAGAATGGGTATGAAAGAAATGATAAGCTTTGTCTATAATATGGTAAAAGACTTGTTCTTGACCTTTGGCTATTATTCCTCTAGGTTAGCCATCAGAGGAAGAATTTCTGATCATCACTATAGATCGGGATCCCCAAAGTACAGCCCATGGGCCACAGGCAGCTCCCTGAGGCCATTTATCCGGCCCCCACCGCACTTCCGGAAGGGGCACCTCTTTCATTGTCAGTGAGAGGAGCTTCTATGTGGCAGCGTGGTGTCACTCACATTCAGTACTACTTCTGGTGACATAATCCTTTGCATGGTGCCTTGTTCCGAGAGTAACTGAAGGAGAATGAGGTGCTACACAAAGGATTATGTGGCTGCACAATTGAAGATGTCAGCATGGTGACAGTGATTTGGGGGAGGGGATTCCACACTGTGTATACTGCTGCCAGGTATAATGATGGCGGTGATGGGCTTGTGCGAGGTGTGACAGACCCATCACAGCCAGCGCTGCAGCCTCCGCTATCCCAGACAGCGGTATAAAGATTTTTTTCATAGTTTTTTTTTTAATAGTCCAGTCCTCCAGCAGTCTGAGGGACAGTGAACTGGCCCCCTGTGTAAAAAGTTTTGGGACCCCTGATTATAGACAGTAGTGGGTGACCCTTAAAATCTTAAATTTGCTACTTGAATATTCTGTTTTTCTTTTACTCAGTAGTTGTGTTGGTTTTAGCTGTAAGCTGATCACTTGCAGTTAATAGGCATGGATATAGATTACAAATATCGAATGCATAAAGATAGGGGAGAAAGGTGTGACTAGGCTTATGTAAAAAAAGATCTGGGGGTCAGGGAATAGAGAGTTGTAGACTAAAAGTTCAATATGAGTCTCCTGATTCCTCTAAGTTCTAGTGTCTTCTCTCCCCAAATTTTGTTTATATGTTTAACCTGTGTGTGTGTGTGAGAGAGAGACAGACAGTCAGACAGACAGACAGACAGACAGACAGACAGACAGAGAGAGAGAGAGAGAGAGAGAGAGAGAATAGTATATACTCATATACATACACACTTCTTTTAGAATACAAGTTATTTGTAGGCAGGGATTTTTCTTTTTGGCATTTGTATTCCCAGTACCCAGCACATAATAGGCATTTGATTAATGCATATTGATTGATTGAATCAACATTACAACATGGAAACCAAAACATTATGATTTCAGATGGCTTTAATAGCAGCATAGTTTTCATAATGAGGGAGTGACAGTTCCACTTATTCTTTTTTTAGTCCGATCATATTCTGTTTGGTTCTTAGTGCTATATTTTAGGAAGAACCTTGACAAGTGAAAGTGTTTCTAGAAAAGGGGATCAGTAGACTATTCCACATCAAGACCAATTGGGGGATGATTAATGCAAATGCCTTGAGGGAACAGTGGACCATGAGTACTTGAAAGATTGATAATTGGAAGAGAAGTTAAATTCATTCATGTCCCTGTAGGACAGAAATACAAGCAATATATGGAAACTATGAGAGGCAAATTTCTGTTCAATACAAGGAAAAATTATCCAAATTTAGCTATTCCAAAATAGAGTGGTCTGGAAGCTTTATGGTCTGGTGGGCAATGCACTGGAATTGGAATCAGATAATGTAGGTTGAAGTCCCTTCCTGCTCATTTTAGATTAGTCACTTAACCTCTTGGCTCCTTAGTTCACATTTCTTTAAAATGAAAGAGTTTGACTCTAAAGTCCATTTTATCTCTATATCCATTTTCCTATTTCCCACAAAGTAACAAGATCCCTCGAAGCAAGAGAGATCTTTGGGCAGATGTCAGCTATATGGTAGAGTGCATTCTTCATTAGGAATGGATTGAATTAGATGGCTTCTATGTCCTTGTCCAACTCAGAAGTTCTGTGATTATGTAAATGTAGGAAATTTAAGAATAATCCATTAGGGATATTTGAATCCATTATTATTCTTATTTTAGAATAAAGTGTTAGAGATTTAGAGAATAATGTCCTCACATTTTCTATTTTCAAAATAAAGTTGTCTTGCAAGGGTAAGAGGATTTTCATATGATCAACTCTATCTTCAAGCCCTATACCACCAGAACCCAAGTCATAAATGAGAGCAGGAAAAAACTGAGTAAGAAGGAGGCTGCAGAACCATAACAAAGACCTGGAAGCAACGTTTCTTATTATTCATCAAATAGGATTGTATACTAAACCATTCTGCCGAAAGGCCCCCTTCATTATTTTTCTTTTTCAAAAGTATTTTGAGGTCATCTAGGTGGTCCAGTGGACTGAGAGTCAGGACCAGAAATAAGCAGTTCTAGGTTCAAATCTGGTCTCAGACTCTCCTTAGCTGTATGATTTGGGCAAGTCACTTAACCTCATTGCCCAGCTCTTACCCACTTTTGCTTTGTAACCAATAGCCAGTATTGATTCCAAGATGGAAGGTTAAGAGTTTAAAAAAAGTGTATGCATCAGTCTTTTTATACCTTTATTTATGGACTCATATTAGAGAGTACTCAGACCCTTCCCCAGTTTGTTAGAAATAATCCCAAGTAGAATGCCCACAATGACTGCAGGCAGATCCAAGCTCAATTCCATGCCTTTTCCATTTGCTAACATTTATTTACACCTAACCAAAAGGACTTCTTCTCTGAGCTGGACTTCAATCTTCCCAAGATTATTTTCCTTTCTTTTGTTTCGAATATAACTCTTTTATATAAAAAAGGGATGCTATTCTTTCAAACAAATCATTTTTAAGTGAGAAAAAGACTAAAAGCAGAAATCTCTTCAGATAGCCTCTGTTGCTTAGACCATAGTCATTATTAACATTAAAGAACCACCTTTGGTGTTCTTTTTACCACACCACCTAGCTTTATCCAAATCATGAAAATGATGGCTGAATTCTTTTTAGAAATATTTCAAAAGCATTTTTTCAGGCACAAAGTGGAAAAATTTGGCAGTCCCTTCCAGCTCAGAGATTCTGTAATTTCATGGTGAAATAGTGTAAGTGAATATTCGTCTGGCAACTATTTTCTTGTGAATAATACCAAACACTTAGCAAAGCTGGATTTCCCTCTACCATATATAAAATGAAAATAATAATGGCGCCTATGCCTCATAGAGTTGTTGTTGGGATTAAATGAGATAAAACATGTAAAGCTCTTTGCTAACCATAAAGTGCTCTATATATGCTTGCTAGCATTATTATTATTATTATCATCAAACAGGTTTAAAATAAATTAAGGAACCAGAGGCCACAATTCCAAAAGCACCTAGAAATAGTAAGGGACATGAAACAAATGAGGAATTTATCTTATATCAAAAGTCCTCAAAAAGGGTGCTACTTTGGTAGAGTGTTGAATTCTTTGATTCCATTTGATTCCACAAAGATTTATAGCTTAGATGTGATTGTGAGAGTGGGGATCCCTTAGATTCCTTCTCAAACATCTTATAACCAAATTGCCTAACTGTGATAAAACTAAAAAATGATTATCATTCAAATCAAAAACATGAATTTGGACTCCATTTACCAGTCTACAGCTCTCTCAATTAGATTTTGAAGATGACAACCACAAACATTTATTTGGCATCTAATATGTACAGAGCAATGTGTTTGGTCGGTGCTTATTAAAGTTGCAAATTGAGAAAATTAAATGGATATAACCCAAGGAAAATAAAAACGTCTTTTAGGAACCAATGCTTACCCAGCGATCAAAAAACCCCATATTGGAGCACATTCCCATAGTGGTAAGTTCAGGATAGTCCAGAATGCTTCATCTGTAATCCCAGCTATTAGAATCCTTACCATCTTCCTCCTCTTCCTCACTGATGTGATCATCTAATTTCTAGCTGTCTGCAAAATGAAGATTCTTCCAGCTTCATAATGTAACATCTGGATATTGACAGTCCTTTGGACAATAATATGAAGAAGAAACAACTTTTTCCCCCCACTCCTCATTGATTTCCCAGCATTTCATAGAAATAATTAAGACATCGTTTTATATATACATATATCTGTTTGTCAAATGATGCTTTCTCAAATGGGGGATGGAGGGGAAGGAGTTAATTGAATATTTTAATGAAACAAGTTAATTAATTTTTAAAAAGACAATGTGCCAGGCTTCTGCAGAGGAAAATCAGGGCTAAAGAACAACAGAACACTCTTACTACATTTAACACTTGTACATTTTATTTAATTAAATCAGCCATTGTACACATTGCAGCTATGTGTTGTTAGTGTTGTATTTTTTTCCTTTAACTAATACATGCCCTCATAGATATATTCAATTGGTGTTATCACCATGGGAACAAGATGCTGATTCATCAACTTAAAATTCACTTTTTTTTTTCTCACAGTATTCAAGTTCTTTGATAACACAGCAAAAAACCAAAATCAAAAAAGGTGAATAACCATTATGTTGTTACACAGACATCATCTGCACCGCAAGTAACACAACAGAAATGCTTTTCTTGAGCTCCATTAAAAGTCAACCAATGCTGTCCTTGACAAGAAGAAAGCCATGGTGTGTCCTCAATGTTCTACCCTGGACCTCTCTCATTGTGAGTGCCAAAGAACACTTTATTTCCTATCTGACTGCCAAAAAGTGCTAGTACAGGAGTCTTGGGGGGTTGGCCTCTGAGCAGCCTTGCCTCCCAAGAAAGGCTTTTTTTTTCCTCTTGGCATTGTTACTTTAGTGATCAAGTGCCATTGTATGCCACCTTTGTTATTTATTTTATCATTATTATTTTTTTTTTACTTTCAGAGGGAGGAGTGAGTCATTTTTTTTTCCCCACACAACAGGAAAAGACCAGATAGGATTGGAAATTTTTCAGTCCCTGGAGGACTGACTCATTTTTTCCTTCATCTTTGAATATATTTTATCAAATAACTGATTCAAAATTTATATTGTTTATATGTAGATATTTGTATATATATATATATGTTAAAATACTACACAGCTCCAACCACTAGAAGAATAAGGGATAGGACATGGAAATTTCTCAGATTTTCTATTCCCTTCTTTGAAACCAAACAAAAAGTGCAGAAATGCTCTTGTAAGTCTTAGTGTCAGCCAAAAATGTAAACAAATAAACCAAAAATACTAACTGAAATCAAACTTTCTGTACCTCAACTGCAAACGGAAAACGGTCCCAATCAGAAGTTTAAAACGGATCACTCAGTGCTAAGAGGAAAGGATGATAAGCTCTCGACATGATTACAAGAGGGTTTTTGTTCTTGGATTAAAATTTTAAATGCCACATGCGTGTATCTGGGAAGAGGCAATCCAGAAAATTAAAAACAAACAAACATGGTGAAGGAGTTTATGTCTAGCGAGTAAACTTTGTTTCCCACTGAGTTATCTACAGTGCGGTGGGCCAGCAGAACGTACCACCAGTAAGACAATGTGGTTTGCTAAAGCAGTGAGAACAAAAAAAAAAAGACTGTGTTATAGCTATTTAATACACCCTGCCCATGAGTCCCAATTGGAAGGATCTTCAAGTTCCAATGTGCCATAAGACGAAGTTTAGCTGCTAGAGATCTGATTGTTGTCTTTAGTTCCTCCAATGGTTTTAGTCCCCTAGAATTCTTTAAGTGGCAGTTAGAGAGTCTTAACGTGTAGCTGGGCATGGCCAGTGGGTACTTCATAGCAAGGGCTGTACTCGCAGGTGATCACCCCCTGACCCTTAGCCCTTCGCGGCGAGAGGTCACTAAGCTGGAAGTCCTATGGACAAGGTAGGTTGGAAGGGCGCTTTTGCAGCAGATCTGTATTTTCAGTCGATTGTGTTAGCAATATCTTTATTAATCATTGTTCAGCAATTTCTATAAACCCTTTTATTCCAGGATGATAAGTGTAGTCATGATAGACATTTTTTTAAAGTTTTGTGAGTTCAAGCACTTTAGCTATGTACAGTTTGTGTCAGTATTCTTTTCATCAGAACATATACATGGTCACTCGAAGAGGTCTGCAGATGATGCTGTCCAGATCAATGGATTCTCGTGGAACTAGTGCAGAAGCAAAGGAACAATGGAGGTGGCCAGTTCCCAGGAGAGCACAAAGACAACAATTTAGTGGATAAACCATCCAGAATGAAGGATACTATCTTTGGTCACAAATTAGCTTACAGTTAAAAAAACAAAAGAAAAGAAAAGAAAAGAAGAAAACCAAAAGCACGGTGCGTGATAGAAGCAGAAATGCCAGTGTATCCCATTAATTAGGCAATTTTATGATCACTACACCTACTGAAGAAAGTGAAAGCTGCATACTAAGTGGGTATGTGGTTTCTGGTATGAGATGTGGGCAGCCCCTCATTTGGCCTCATGCTTCCAGTCCTCCCTACAGAAATGTCTAAGAAGTTGCTGGAGGTCGTGCTGGAGATCGTCTGGATTGAGTGCTTCTGGTACATCCTCCAGCTGTTCCAAGTGAATGTGTTTTCCATGCTGGTCCTTTACCACAGTCCTCTTCTGTGTCCTGGCTTTATTCATTGTTGTCCTGAAGAGAAAAAGGAAGGAAAGAATAAGTCTCTCCCAGTGACGCTGTCTATTTCTCTGTGTCTATCTGTCTGTCTGTCTCTCTATTTTTCTGTCGCATCCAAAGAGAGCTCAATTTAGTGGCAACTAATGAATACCATTCTGGACTGGATTGTTAGTCAGAAAAATTGGACTCTAATCAAGCTTAGTCAGCTGTATGATCTTCAGATAACCACTAAAATATGCAGGACTTCAATATTTTCAGCTTGTCAAATAAAGGAATTGGGTTCATTTAATCACCTGTAAAATGTCAGGAATATTTTGTTAATCTGAAAAAGTAAAGGATATGCTTCTAAGTAAATGCAAAGGGGCCACCCCCCCCCATTATATAACATACATATATAAGTAAATAAATATAAACACAAAAATATATAAAGTATTTTCATATATATAATGTGTATAAGTAAATAAATAAATAAAAATGTAAAAATATTTGAAGTATTTTGGGGTGTGGCCCTTTGCTTATACACACACATATAAAGAGGGAATATTATTTTTTATATGTGTGTATATATTAAGTATTGTTTTATATATTATATATACTTTTATAAGTGTCATTTCTATTATTATGAGAGATTTGAGAGAGAAACAGAGAGAGAGAGAGAGAGAAATAATGACAATATGAGGTACATCAGTATTAGTACCAAGACATGTCTTCCCATCTAGAACTATTCAGAAGGGATTGAGTCAAACTCCAAAAGAGAAAGACTCCAGGTCTCAGTTTCCTGAAGTGTCAATTACCCCTAGATGATTAATCTATGCATGTACATATTGCAGCAATTTCAGGGTATAAATATACAACTTTAAATACTGAACTTGACATGGCTATATCTTGAATAAATATAAAATTATTGGTCATAATTACAACTTTAACTAATCATTAGAAGCAAGTAGTATAAGATGTACCCTTCATATCCTGAAACATCCATCACCTTTGGTAGGGATAGGGAAACCCTGGGACTATGGCCCTGGACAGGTGTGGGAGACAGTAGAGTTATGATTGAACAAAGCCAGGGGAAAACTCAAGTCATCTTACTACTCTTCCTATGCACTGTTGTTTAAATAATACCAATGTTGTCTAAATTCCAGGGCCTAATAAAAGCACCATCAACCCCACTCTAGTTTTGGTTCTGACAACTATGTTTGCCTATTTTCTAATATTTCGCTCATTATTTAACAACTAGAAAGCATTTATTTTGAGTTCAAAAAAACCAAAATTATTGGAATGCTTTGTTTACTATTCTTAACATTTGAATAAGGCACATATTACTTATTATTTATGTAATCCACCGTCAATGGAGAGGCAATTTACTCCAACAGAAGGCACAGAAATGGAAAGAGAACAGGGTATGAAAAATAGTTCCATTTGTGAAGAATAAGATCAATGAGGCAGGAATGTTAAGATTTTAATGAAAGGGTTCTAAGAGGTCACTCACCAGCAGAGTTAGATAACAGAGAGGGACATTCACATAAGGATCTTGTAAGATAATCTTTGGAATTGGTAGAACTCATTATCTAAGATGGGAAAATCATGATTATTCCTTAAGTTCAGGAATTATCAGGCACATAATTTCTGCAAATGAACTAAGTGCTAGAGGAATCTTCCAGGCAAGAAAGAGAAACAGTGAGATTTCTAATTGGTGATACAAACTTTGAAATAATAAATTAAGGACATTTGCTTCTTGCTATGGAGAAGGAGTTGTTTTATCACAGACAGGTTTCAGGGATTATGGATTTGGCCATATGGAATCCCCCCCCCCCAGTTAATTGCAAAACTAAGTCCAGTTGTTAGCCTAGAATATTAGGTAATGTACTTTTCAGAAGAGTTAAGTCAGTATTGAGAAGTACGTAGTTGATTGGTATTAGGTGAACTGGCCAACACAGAGAAATGGGTTGTAAATGGGAGAGGCACTTGGATGAGTCTAAATGATATTGACTTCTGAGAAAGTCAAGGAGGCTATTATTAAGACTGTGCAAGATCAAAAAGAATGAACCAGCCTAGTAAAGGAATATTTGGGGTGAACATATAGAAAAGCTCCCTTCTGGAGTACTTTTTTTTACTAGATTTAGAGAAAAAAAACTAGGGAAGGAGGTTTTGGACTTGAACCCTACTAACAGTGTGGTCAACCTGCATCTTCCTGAGATTAAGGACCCAAGAGTTTGGATTAGCAACCAACCTGAACAATAAAGAAGTAGACAAAACCTTATGAATAAGAAGCAAAAGAATGAATTAAAGATGAAGGAACAAGGCAAGTCTAGGTCCACTTCATTTTCAGGGAAAACCAAGGTAAGGGAAACTTTCCCCTCTTGTTTTTGTTATCTATTTAAAGCAAAGGTTCCTAATATGAAGCCTACAAACTTGTGTTTTTGAAATATTTTGACAATTGGATTTCAACATAATCTGTTTACTTTGTAATCCTATGTATTTTATTTTGTGCATTTCAAAACTTTATTGAGAAGAGGTCCATAGGTTTCAGCAAATTACCAAAAGTGTACCTGACCAAAGAAACTAAAATGTTATGAACCAATGGGTTAGCCAAATCTAAAAGTGAAAATGGGCTGCCTACAAAGAATATAGGTTGCCCTAGGGGTTGTAGTAGATAAAGAAACTTGGTGAATTATAATGGTGGGGAATTTTAGAGAAGTTGTACCAGGAAGTAAGCCAAGGAAGAGACTGAATCTTGAGCCCCTCCCTTAAACTACTTCCTGTTTCTTTTCTTAACTATCTGGATAAAGATCTTCTCACAGGTGGTAAATTGAAGATCTTTCCACTAATAACCAAATTCCACAACTAATCCTTTAACTAAAGGATCTTTTATTCTTTGGGAAAAGGGAAATCAGGGTCTCCCTAATTTCTAAGTTATCTTGTTGATTGAAGATTTTGAAATGAAGTCAATTCAGAAAATAAAATTATCTTCCCCTAAGGGTAGATATTAATAGCACTGCTGACAAGTGTCTTTTCAGCAAAACCAAATCTCTCTTCAGCCCAAAGTACAGGTAGAAGGCAATGGCCAGAGAGGGGACCAAAGGGTCTGTCTTCCACTTTCAGGTAGAAACAGCCAAGAAGGATATAAAGTCTCAGGCAGCTGGAGCTTCCTAACTGCTTCCTCCAAGGTTCCATTGGAACAGTCTCCCATCTTGCAATGATTTGTGTTCCAAAAGTTCTGAGCTCCTTTGCTTTGCTGATCCATTTTTCATTGCCCAAATAATTTTCATCCACAGGGTGAAGTTCATTAAGCAAGACAGAAGGTTCTTTATTTGGTTATTCTTTCATAGTTATTTCTGTTTGAAGACAAATCAATCTCTGAATTCCTTTTCAACATAGTTTGGGATTCCCCTGTTTTACATCATTACTTGTTTAGATATAGGTAATTTTATATAAAGAGGTTTAATTTCATTGAAGAGACAGTATGGTAAGGGATAAAATAGAAACTTGTTTCCATTTCTACAGTGACATATTGATTTCATCTTCACCTAGAGGAAGCCTTGGGATTCCAGATCTCAGATTATGAAGAAATGATATAAGCCAGTGGTACATAAATAACAGATTCAGGCCAAAAATATACTAATGTGTAAAGTAACATTTTATGGAGCACCAATGGGCTATGTCACCAACTGACTGCAAAATTTTGGGCAAGTACTTAACCTTGGCTTGGTCTTGGCTTCCTTCCTCATCTATAAAATGAAAGGATTGCAAGGCATTATTTCTAAAGTCTCTTTCAGATGAAGAGTCTATGGTTCTAAAGCATAGTTGAAAAGAGGGAGAAAGCAAGTCTACCTGAGTTTCTTTTAAATGATATTATGAAAGATAATTTTTAAGGTTCCAGAAATCTAAATCACTTTATTCTTTTGTGGGAAAGAAAAAATGTTCAAGAGTGAATTTGAATTAATATTGTTTGTAGTTAAAATTCTGTAAAATATAGTCATTGGTTCCAGCCCAATGGAAATACATAGTCTGAATTCCAATAATGTAACCACTTCATCTAAGGAAGAGAATTTGGATGTATGAGGCCAAGTTTCTATAGCTGAAAGTGAAAGGCCTGGGGACCTTCCAGAGCTGGTATGCTTAAAGCCAAGAAGAGTGAAGCCTCATTCCTTTGGTTTCCTTGCCCTAGACTCCATGGCTTATTTATGAAGAGTGGAGGAGCTGAAGTTATTATTCTTTATTCAATAAACATGTTTTTAAATTAAAAAAAAAACTGGGTCCTGGCTGCGCAAAAATATAACCCCTCTCTGATACCAGGTACTGCTACTGATTTTTCATATTTGGCTGGAAAGCAAACTGGAAAGGGAACGTCTTATTTTTGCCGGCATATCTGGCATACTTAATGAGTTTTAAATAACTACAAGGAGCAATTGGAGCATGAATAGAGGCTTTCTACTGAGGCTCAGGAAGTGCTTTATTGATCTCATTAATACTCACATGAACTTCCCAGCATCAGACAAGAAGCCAACTTGCCCCAAAGCAAGATTCAGTGATTTGTCAAAGGCTTATCGGTGAATCACTGACTGAAACAGAAAACTGTCAAAGACTCCCAAACCACCGTTCACAGCCCTGGGCACAAGTCTGCGTTCTGATTTTACAGGCTGTTTCTTACAATTTAATCTGTCCTTTCTGTTCAGTATTTCTGAGTGCAATCAAGTGTCAAAGTGTAGAAATCACATCCATGCTATTCACCACTCACTCAAGGAAGTCTTAAAACATTGTTAGTGAAAAGGGTTACAAACTTTATACAGTTAACATTTAGGAAGAATCGTGATCAACATAATTTCTTATTGTAGCAACAGAGCCCTCTATATGCTGTAGGAAGAAAGATCGGATCCCACAAAGGTGTTTTTATTTCTCAAGCATGATAGGTAATTATTTTGTATATCTAAAGATGTATTATTCATGCACAAAATAGTCTTTTGTGGGTTAAACATTTATTTTGCTTTGGAGAAAATGAGCTATCTTGTCCCTGATATGTACTCTATACATTGATAAACTTTTCTGGAGAAAGAACAAACAAACAATTCCCATCTCTCCCAATCCTTTTATTCTCTTTTAGAGGCTCCAGACATGAACCGAACCTAAACTTCATTTAAAATATGTTTACTGAAACTTCTGGATATAAGTGACAAGCCAGAGAGTGAGAAAAGCCTGATTTCCCCCAATGGAGTGAGTATATATAGACTGCTCATTGGAGGGGTATGCTGGGTCAACATCTGAATTTCTATATATTTATATATAGGCATGTTGTTTCCCCTCTTAGAATATAAGCAACTTGAAGGCAGGAATAATTATGCTTTTGTCTTTGTTTCTCAAATTGCTAGCACAGGGCTTGGCACATTGATTTGTCAAAGCCTTGTGATCTATTGATAAATAAGCCCTTGAAGCGGTAGGATGTCAAAGGCAATTGATAGACTTTGGGAATCAGATGCCCTGGCTCCAGTTCTTCCTATCTGTGTGACCTTAAGTATAAGGCATTTCAACCTTGGAACTTCCATTCTCTCATCAATAAAAATGAGAATCCCAATACATTATAAGTTAATATTGCTATAATTGACCACTCGCCATTATGAAAATTCATGGTTAGTTAGTTAATATTTCCCTGATCAAAATCAAAGCATCATACCATGCCAAACCAAACCTTTTAATAACTGATCCATCCTCTTTCGTGATCTCATTTTCTACTAAACTTGGTAGGTGGACTTTTCCATGGCTACCTGTATAACTCAAAGCCTGAAGTAAAAATGCAATGCAAAACAAAATCCTATTATTAAGCCACACACTCCTAAAGAACATTGCATCACACTTTTCTTAATTGAGATTTAATGTGAACAAGAATATTAAAAGAAAAGGGAACTTGGCAGCAATCAAAATTTTTGGTTATATTTAAAAAGCTAAATTTTTATTAAATGGGATGTTTTCTTCACAGTTAAAAAAAATG
Source organism: Monodelphis domestica (assembly GCF_027887165.1). NCBI lineage: Eukaryota > Metazoa > Chordata > Mammalia > Didelphimorphia > Didelphidae > Monodelphis > Monodelphis domestica. The sequence continues at coordinate 246,061,688 of NC_077232.1, forward strand.
AGAACAGTGAATTCTGATTATTTTGAATTAGGAAGGTAAGGAAGCATACCAGGTGCCTGGGATTTGACAATTACTCCACAATTTCCTATCAAACTTTATAAGCTGCAGTGCTCACTAGCAATTACATAATGGCTGTGATTTTATTTCTTCCTTCAACTAACTTCCTTCTAATAATGGTGATGGAAATGAAGAATGGATTAACCAAAAGAGAAAGAAAAGCCAAATTCTATAACCTGGATGATGCCCACTTTGATCATTGAAAGTCTACAATGATTCCAAAATGTCAGTGACTAAATGACAAAAATAATTCTCCTAAACAAATGAAATGGACAGATTAATCGTGTCCTCTCTCTTTACACATCTGTTTAGTAGAATGAGGGGGCACATACAGACATGCATATATTTTAATTAATTGATTGATTTCACATCCAGATTTTTCCTAGGTGAGCCATAAGTACCCACATATTTATTATTGTGAACTCCATGGAAGAAAAGGCCAAAGAATAATGATATGACATTAAGATTCCATTTCAGAGCACTAAATCTAATATAAATGAAGTAGAGTTTGGCCATTAATTTTTGAATATGAAACTAAGAGAAACATTTAAACATAAAAAACCAAAATTTTCTGGATTTTATACAAAATTCATCTTTGGCTGACAGAAATTCAGTAGCTAAAACAATTATCTCCTAGATATTTTTTAAAAAATTATTTCAAGAGATTTTAATATAGAAAATGATTTTATAGAAGGCAACTTCTCAAATTTATAATTTAGGAAAACTAGAAATTGAAAAAGTTTTATGTTTTCTCTTGTTATGTATAGACGAGGTAAATTCCCAAACTTCTTATTCAGGGAACCCAAAATCTGATAAATCTTATTGTTTCTTTTGTTTTATGTAGAGAGTATATCCACTATTGTATTTAGCTCTTTTGGTAAATATTTGAAATAGCTAAGAAAAATTGGCTTGCAACATTCTTTATGGAAGTCCTTCCAATCAGAAGTACTCATACAAAAATCAAAAATATTGGGCAAAGGGTTGATGACATAATTTGAAACAATATTAAATTAGATGACTTAACAAAGAATTACACACAAACATACATTCATTAAAATAAAAACACACACACACACATAAAAAAGACAATGGTGATGCCGCTATACCTCCTCAAAGTCATCTTTGGCTGATGGAAGATCAGTAGCTAAACTAGCATCCCCCAGATGTTTCTCCATTCTTTCTCCATGTACCACAGTTGTCTTAACAACCTTGCTGACCTTACGGCCTTCCACAGGTTCAGACTGAAAATGGGAAGCACTGGGCTCAGAGAAAGTTACCTAGTGAACGAGGGACACACAAGATACAACTTCAGTCTGTCATATCACATCATTTATTAATCTTATAAACATTAATTCAGTTTCCTGAAAAAGTGGGGAAAATTCACAGGGGCAATCATGAGAGCATTTCAACTTCTATCACTAACTAGTAAATTTGAGAAAAGTTCAAAACAAACTGACTTGCAACACCTTCTTTTTGTAAAAATACTTTCAATAAAAATACATACTTATGACTCATTAGGTAAAATTATAGACAAAGGGGAAGAAGATAACCAATTTAGACAGTTCCTCTGAGTTTCTATAAATTGCTTAAAGGTTACTTGACTTAGAGGAAGTTTTATATATAAACAAAAGAGGAAGTATTTATTTATAAAATACTAAAAACCACCAGTTACTTTAGTGAAATAAATTGGTTGGTTCCAAGGTTTTGTATGCTAGCATAAAGGCATAGTCACTTATAGGTGAACTACTCCCTAATGAGATAGGGAATTCCAGGATGAGGAAATTTCCTCTGCTGTTGGAAGTGGGTGCCTTCTCTACAACTTAAAGGCTAGTACTTAGACTTACTTGGCCAGGGTCACTCGGCCAGTAGAAGTAGGACGTAGATTTGAGGCTTTAAAGTCAACTCTATTCTTTATGTCACACTGAAATTTTATATATATATATATATATATATATATATATATATATATATATATATATATATATCCATAGTCAATGCTCAAGAAACTTTGAAATCATCTGGGAATAGTTGAGGGTAGTTATAAATAACATTTATTTATTAAAAATAGTCTATAAAAGTGGTTTAATATATTGAGGGCCAAGTCTAGAGACAGGAGGTTCTTGGTTCAAATCTGGCCTCAGACACTTCCTAGCTGTGAGACCCTGGGCAGGTCACTTAATCCCAATTGCCTAACCCTTACCACTCCTCTGTCTTGGAACCAATACACAATATTGATTCTAAGACAGAAGGCAAAGGTTTAAAAATTTTTTAAATTGAATTTTTTAAATAGCCTATAAAAAGCAGGTATGTTAACCACAAGAATCACTGACTTATATATGCATAATTCCCAAAGTCTTTTTACTCAATGGACTCTAGATTACTGGTGATTCCATTTTAATTGGCTCTTCCATTTCTGCTCTGTCAGGCTATGACATGAATGGAGGATGGAAACCAAATTATCAAGATTGGATGATGTAAAAATGAGACCACATCTCCTTATGTTCCTTAAAGAATTACAATAGCATGGAAGATCTCATAGTGTACTCAAACCAAAAAGCTACAGGAAAGACAGACACCAATCTCAATGAGTCCTCTTCCCCAGGACCCTCCATCTTTTCTGATTTCTCTTATCTCTTCCTCTATATACTGAGTTATCTCTGGATGCCCTGCGATATGCTCACCTCTGACTGTTCACTGTCACTCTTCAGCACCACACGCTTTATAACCTTGGAATAACCATCTCCTTCCTCAATGTTCACCGGCTCCTGTAGTGTTCCACACATAGTAACATCTTCTTTTTCTATGCCTTCTGGGGATATGTACCGCCTAATGACCTTTCTGGTAACCTGTAATTATCATTGTCATGTTTGCATCTCAATTTTGCCTTAAAAATATCAGAGTATGGATAGTTTTTTTTTTTAGAGGAGAAAATGTATTGAGAGCCCAATTATAAGGTAAGAACAATCATACCTTCTTCACTACAGTGTGTCCATGTTCATCAGTGTATTCTTCTTCTGTTACAGTTTCTGATGGTATTTCAGGCATATCATCTCCCTAAATAGCCAAGAGAAGCACTGTCATATCATGTGCCTTTCAGATAAATTACTCCTAAGTGCTTAAAAATAAAATAAAATAACAAAGGAGTTGAGAAGCATTGCCTAGGTGCAAAAACCTGTAAGTAGTTTAGTTATAATATATATTTTTTTAAACCAAGAGCATGCGAAAGAAAACTCTAAGTTAGAGAAAATGAACAAAAACACACACAGCCCATAAGATGGGTGACTTTGAAGATACCAGCTCTCACTGGTCCTCTGTCATATGACTTTAGGGAAACAGGTTAGAATTGCAGGAACCACTATATTTCTTTCCAAACAAAACTTGTTAGGGAGATGGGATCCATTTTCAAATGGCCATGCATTATTCAGGGAGCGTGCTAAATAAACTCTCACTGCCACAGGGTGATGGCTCTGGCTCAGAGGGTCACCTGGACATAGCTGTCCTGGCTCGTGCAATAATTTCATAGCTTGTACCTGAATTATCACTCGGCGACGAACAACCCTGGTGGTTACCATAGCATCCTCATCTGAGCTGACATCCAGCTCACCTAATTCCTTGGTGAGCTCCTAGTGGAAGCAGGGAAGCAGGTCTTTGTTTAATATGCTAAATACTATTTAACTCCTGGTTTCTGCCTTAGTTCACATTAGCTTTGGAAAAGGTCTATACAGTGGTGTGATTACGTTCTTTTTCTTGGGGGTGGGGGGGGGGAGTCTGCCAGGAACCATCAACTTCTCATTGGGACTAAAATATTTAGAAGAAGGTGCAACCCTATAGATGAATGTTGCTCCCCAGAAGAGTGTGCGTTTTGGTTATGGTGACCGAAAAATGCCATCTGGAATCAAACTGTTATTTGAAGGTTGTTATGGAATCATTTGTTATAATCTGGCAAGAGTAAATGACAGCTTGTTTTAGTTCTGGGCTACTATTTCATATATATGTGATTGGATGAAAGCCTATAAGCAAAATGATAGAATTAAGATTTCTATTGGGTCAGTTATATGTAGGCTGAAAATTACTAATTTAATGAATAAAAATGTCAGCTATGGGTAGCATGCCAGAACCAGTTTGTCAGAGTTGTTAGAGATCTGAGCTTTTTAGTGGTATTTTTTCATTTTTCTGAATACATGGCAGTGTAGTTTCATGTGTAGGGGACTCAGGACTATTATTGGCTCTAAGGTTTTCTAAGCTACTCCTATTGAATTTGCTTTTTTTTTTCTTTAAGAATATATGTTTAAGGGGCAGCTGGGTGGCTCAGTGGCTTGAGAGCCAAGCCTAGAAATGGGAGGACCTAGGTTCAAATCTGGCCTCAGATACTTCCCAGCTGTGTGACCCTGGGCAAGTCACTTGACCCCCATTGCCTAGTCCTTGCCACTCTTCTGCCTTGGATCCAATACACAGTATTCACTCCAAGACTGAAGGAAGGTAAGGGTTTAAAAAAAAAAAAAGAATGTATGTTTGGGGGCAGGTAGGTATCTCAATGGATAAAGAGCCAAGCCTGGAGTTCCTGGGTTCAAATCTGACTGTGTAACCCTAGGCAAGTCACAACCCCATTTGTCTAGACCTTACCCCCCTTTTGCCTTGGAGTCCATACCTAGTATTGATTCTAAGATTGAAGGAAAAGATTTTTTAAGACGGGAAAAAAGGAGTTTGCCTAGCAAACTCCTTTAGATTCATGGAACTGGGATTAGAAATACCTAGTCATATTGGGAACATACTTCAAGTTGACATTTAGAGATAAGAGTAACTTGTAAAATTCAGATGCTTTTCATTCATTCTTATGGGTTTCAATATGAAAGATAAATTCTATGAATGGCTGTAGTTTCCCAAACCCAGAGACTCAGGCTTTAGAAATGAACTGAATTCCTCGGGAATATTCTCTTTGTGTAGAATTTTCCTCAGGAAACTATCTTCAATAATACATAGTGTTCAAATTAATACCTAATTATTAGTAAAATAATGAAGATGCTTTAACACAAATTGTGAAAAATGAAGTTGATAATCTCTTTTAAGAAGGCAAATAAATGCTGGCCCTGGTTATTACAAGACATACTGGTCCAAATGTGAAATTAAAGACTTTTAAAAATATATAGAAACAAAATTTAGGGCATTATCTCTGTGTGTAAGATCTGGAAAAAGCCTTTTAGATCATCACCCAACACTATACATTTTGTAGATGAAGAGATTACTGACCGTAGAGCTTGAATTGCCTGGTTGCACAATTAGATAGAGGGAAGACCTCAGTCAGTCACTAGGGACTGAGGACAGGGTACTAGATGCAATGAGTAAATCTGTAGAATTATCATGATCAGTGAAGATCTTTCAGTGAAAGACAAAAGACCACTTGTTTGGGCCATTAAAAAAAGCTTCTATTATTTCAACTCTGTTTCTATCAAATCATTAGTTGGGTCCCTCCTGACACCAAAATATTCTAAATGAATTGGTTCTAAAAAAAAATTAAAAAAATTAAAATTAAATTAAAAAAAATTAAAGCTATCAACCATTTCCTTTGTTCCTTAGTTTAAATTTAATTAGAAAATCTTTGTTTTATAAAATAACACTCTTAGATAGAAAAGGGAAATCTCCAGATGAAGGAAATAGTTCTCTTCCATTGTTGAATTTTATTATGGTTTTTCTTAAGATAGATGAAAGAGGAATCCTGTTACCTTTTCAAAAGATTCCTCTTCAAATTTTTCAAATTTTTGTGGCTGGTCATCAGCTGACTCTACAATCACAAGACTACTTCTCCTTGGAGAACTGGCTTCCTGATTTAATGGGAACTCTTCAGGCTCTTGGACAATGGGAGATTCTCCTTGATCACTAGCTGTTGGGGTCTGGAGGCAGAGCCTTTCTTCTTCAGAAGTTGCAGTAATTTCTTCCGGTGTTTTGCTTAGAGAACCAGACACTTGGACAACTTTTCTTGCTTCTTCCTGTTCGGTTCCTGGAGTGGTGACACTGAAACAAAGAAGAAAAGGAGATTAATTAGGTGGCTCTAGCTTAATCCACTGAGTCACCCAGCTGCCTCCATATATAGATTCTGAAGCATAACCTAATCTTTCCTTAATGACTCAATCATTGTCGAGAATGTTAGTTATTACACAATGCCATTACACAATGATGATTTCAGTAGACACTGAGCACTGTTTCACTATTTGCCTTTCTATTAAATGGCTCCATTCTATTGTGAATTTTAGAGTTGAGATATCTGCTATAATCATCTTTCTACTGCTATCAAATAATCAATAAGATTCACTGTATACTGGGCACTGTGCTAAGGCAAAATGCTGCCAAAGGCTAAACTTCTGCACCCCAGAAAACAAAAAGACAATAGGAGATAGACTTTCATAAAACCAGAACAAGCTAAAAATGCACAAGATTCAAATAGGAAAGAGGACTGGGCTATTTGAGGACAGGGAAACATGAGTAAAGAGTTAGAGTTAGAAAATTTTATAGCACATCCTAAGAACATAGAGTTTGTGTTGGTGTTTATAGAGGAATAAAATAAGATCCTCTAATCATTCTCTAAGCAGTTACTACTGTCTGTATTCCTAATTTGAGTATTTAATCACATACTTGCTTTGTTGATATTCCCAAATGAACTATAAATTTTAGAAGAAAGGGGCTGTATGCTAGACCTCTTTAATATTCCATTCAGAACCCAGAATAGTATTATACACAGAGTAGAAACTCAATCAACAAGCGTTTATTAGGTTCTTGCTATGTGACAGACACTGTGTTAGGCATGAGGGATCCAAAGATGAAAACTGAGTAGTCTCTGCCCTTGTGGAGCTTATGTTCTATTGAGGAAAACATTTACAATAGAATACTGTAAAACATATTTTATTTTATAAATACTGTAAAATATATTTAAAAATTCAAGATAATAGTGACAAATAAGTGAAGGCTTCATTGTGTATATTATGCCTAAATATTTTTAAATGAGGCACAGACCTATATGAATGCAACCTAGAAAGTATAAGCTTTTGTATGTAGACATAGTATCTGTTCTAAAATAGGTAAAATATTAGAATTTAGTAAAAATGGAATGTCAAGTCAAAATTATCCTCTTAAGAAGTTGGCTGAATGTAAAAACAAAACAAAACACTAGATATAAAATCAGAAAGACTTGGGTTTGAATGCAGGTTCAGCTATTTATTAACTAGGACTTTAGATAAATCACATTCTCTCTATGAATCTCAGTTTTGTCAATCATAAAATGAAGATTTTTAGATGATTTCTAAGTCTCATTCCAATTTTACATTCTACAATTATTTGACAAGTAGGTTGATGGGGCTTCAACAAGATGACTTAAAAATTTAATCTGGAACTAAAAGGGACAGGAGTAAAAATACCAGATATATCTATACACAGTAGCGCCTCTTCCCCATTTTGTTTCCCTAGGTTTTACTTCCCGCGATTTCAGTTAGCCATGGATATTCCAAGAGAAAGAGAGAGGTAGTAGGTAGACTGTATGAGAAAGGGGACTTGCATATAGTTCAAGGATAAGTAGGGGCCAGACTGAACACAGGTGAGGTGGAAAGCAGGTAGCTGGATAGGCAGAATGGGGCAAAGGTCTCCTCTCTCTGTGCCAAAGATCCAAAAAGGGGAGTAGCAGCAGAGGTGGTCTGTGCATCAGTTCTACTTTTACTTGGAAGATTATGTTTGTGTGTGTGTGTGTGTGTGTGTGTGTGATGGGTGGGAGGCTGTGGAGCTCAGTCTGAGGGACAGGAGCAGGAAGAAATAGCACAGAATTATACATTACAATTAATATAGGTGTTAGATTTCCTTAGTTTCATGCACTCAATTGGGGGGGGGCAGGAGTTTGAAATGTATGCACCATGCATAAGGAGGGACTACTATATAGTACTGCATAATAATGTACAATGTTCTTAATTATCATAATATTTAACATTGGTAATCTCTTACTTCATGTTTAATTAATCAATTATTACACATTATGTATATACAAGAAAATCGTGTTCTATATATGGGGTCAGCAGGTGGTCATAGTTTCAGTTATCCATGGTAGGTCTTGGGATGTATCCACTATGGATGTGGGGGCTCTACTCTGTCTTGTTTTTAGTGTAATCTGGACATCTAATGTACAATACTAATTCTCTATGACTGCTACATCAAAAGTTCTAACACTGAGAGTATAGCAATTCAAGCACAAGTTTTCAAGTCCTCTCCTATTTCATGTTATTCCTAGTTTGATTATCATAGCTATAGATTTTACATTTTGGCTATTTAATGCTATTCCCACCTCTGAGTAGTTATAAAATGTTTCAGAATGCCCATCTGCCTTTCTTATCTTCCTTTTTTTTCTTTCCTTTCCCTTTATTTCCACATCCAAAATGGCAGATAATTATGGGCACAGTTAATACTGAGAGGAAAGAGTATCCTAGTGCCTTCTTTTTCCTCCCTCTTTTTTTCCTTATTTGATTTGCTTATGAGAATCAATAATGTGGTACAATGACATAGATATATATGCTGACTATTAAAATATCTGTTGGGCTAATTTCAGATATGGAAAGTTACTGTTTTCATTTTAGGGGAGCTACCTGATTAACTTGATGAGTTTACAGGATAGTGAGCCTTTTATTCACCATTTCTAAGGAGTTGTATTGGTTTGCCCAATGGGTTAGAGTCATCCTCTTTGTTCTAGCCTACAAAAGGTGGTGGTAGTCGGGTTAGTTGTAAAATTAGTCTTTTTGATTCTTTTTTGGAGAAAAATAGAAAGGATCAGAGCTATGATTGGAACTAGATGTGGAGGTCAGGAGTCAAGAAGCTTATGTATATTCATAGCAGTACCCCAATATACATTCCTATGAATGCCTGCTTTGTCATGTGCTCTTAACTAAAGACCTGAAGGAAGACTTCCTGAATCTGAGCTTCCTGGGAAGAAGGAGGGATTTTCCAAACACTGGTGAACTTTTAGAGTTCCAAAATCCAACTTTATAAAAGAGAAGGAGCAAGGCTGATTTTATCTTTATTCAAAGTAAAGATATGGGAAGAAGTTATTGTGAGACAGACACTGAACTCACTGCAGAAGAAAAGAGAATGTGCTAGAAGTCTACAGATTATAGCCACCAGGATTTGGATTATGTAAAAAGTTGTATATTATGATCCTCAAAGGAGAATCTCTGACCAGAAGCAGGTGGAAGGGAAGGAAAAAAGATGATAGATATTGGGGGGGGGGGATGATTGGCAGTGGTAGAAGTTAGAGTCAAGGGTAGGCCATATTGATAAAAGATGATCAGGAGAACTTCTGGCTGGTGGGATTTCGATCTACAGGGTACCCAAATCAATGAGATCATGTGTCATTTGAAATAGGAAATGTATAAATTTCTAGGGATCCAGATTGTTTCCATTGAAGCTATATCTATATAATTTTTGTAGAATGCTTTGCCAACTTTAAAATAATAATGATAGTGATTATTATTATTGTAGCTTTCTTAAAAGACATTACTGGTCCTTCTATTCATGGTGCAGCAGAAAAGATAGCAAGGAGCTTGACAAAGAAAAGACAGCACTAATCCTAGGATCTGAGCCTTTGCCTTCAATTTATTATTTATGTGAGAGCTACCCATGACTCCTCAAACTTATAGCAAGGAGAAAGGAGCACATCATGATATGTATAGCCCATAATCCATATGGAATGGAAACCTTGCCTCCATACATCATTGGTTTTTGTTTTCCTTTAAGACTCAGCTCAAGAATGCTCTCCCTCCTCTTACCTACTGAGTTCTTTGGCTTCCTTTTAAGTTGTAACTAAAATCCCATTTTATTGGAAACCTTCCTCGACTTCTCTTAATTCTAGTGCCTTCTCTCTGTTAAGTGTTTCCTGTTTATCCTGTATATAGATTGCTTTGTATATACTTGCTTGCATGCTTTCTCCCCCATTAGACTGTAAACTCCTTGAGGGCAGAAGTTGTCTTTTGCCTCTTTTTCTAACCCTAGCACTTAGCACATTGCCTGGCACAAAGGAGACAGTTGTTATATATATATATATATATAAACTGATTAATGGTTTCCTGGTAACTTCCTCAGTTTTCTAAGGCTATCTTCCATCTACTTTGTACTAATCTTCTATGCTCCAATTTACAGATATGATGTCTCTCCCATTACAATATAAGTTCCCTGAAGACAGAAACTAATTTTCCCCCTTTTTCCTTTGTATCTCTAGGACTTGTACAGCACCTAACACATAAGAGATAATTCATAAATAGTTTTAAAATGACTAATTACTTAATAAAGGCTTGGCAATGGATTGGCTAATTGATAAACTATTGTGTGAAGTTGATACTGACCCTAAAATAAGAAACTTAAGTTGATACATGTTTTAGCTTATTCTCTCTTTAAAATATATGACTACAAATTCATGGCCTGGGGATAAAATCAGCTTTGGCAAGAACAAAGGTAATGGAAACAATTTGTGGTGTTCAGACAGGTCTTTCAAGTTTCTTTGAAAACAAAGAAATGTCTCCAATGTGCCAGAGGTTTACCTCTCAATATATTAATATTGACTTTAATATTTAATACTTCTTTTTTTTAGCCTGGACCCTGTTGAGAGGAGCAATCCTAAGGGAGAAAGCCTCTACCACTGCCACTTCCTTCCCAACACTGACAGGCAAGTAAACCCAAGAGTCTAGGGAATGGTAGCAATCTATGGAATAGACAGATTTTGCTTCTATTATAATAAAAAGCAATTCTTGCTGACTGAGGACACATTCAGAGCTGCTAAAAATTCAGAAAAGTTGAATTTTACCACCAAAGTCCCTGATACTGTCAAATGGCTTCCCATCAAAATCTGATTATTTTTTCAGTGAAAATAACATTAAAGAGGCATTACAGTCAGCCTTCTTTCTCACTGAACCCTAAGTAATGTGAGAAACTTTCATTTGATTTGCAGCTGGAACTCTGTATTTGTGTGTGTGTGTGTGTGTGTGTGTGTGTGTGTGTGTGTTTGCCTCTTCCAGTAGAATATGAGGTCCTTGAGAACAGAGGTTGTCTTACTTGTGTATTTCCAACCCCAGGACTTAGCATGGTGCTTTGCAGATAAGCAATGGGACCCAGCAGAACCATAACCAGTTCATCTGTTCTGGTCATGCATGTCTTTGACAAAGTCTTTTATGCCACTCTTTATAAAAAAGTCAACAGGTTGCAGTTTACTATGCCTTCCCCACATTTCCATGCATCCTAAACTACTCTTTGGGTCACCTCTAATTTTGATTGTTTAGAAATAACAGAGTTCTAAAGTGTAAGTCTGATCATGTCACTCCCCACTCAAAGTCTAATGGCGCCCTCTATCAAGATAGTTCTATAAGTTCATTTCTAATAAATGGTGCTTGGTACACCTTTTCTTGATACTTACAAATATTCCTGCTGGTGGTCGACAGATGACTCCTGTATCAAATCTTCAAATTTCCCTGAGAACTCAGTTTGCACTCCTTCTTTGTGAGTCTGTTGAGTGAGCTCTTCCACTGTCAAGTCTCCCTCAGTTTTAGGGATACCATCCTGAAAAGAAGAATAGCCAACAGAAATGTCCTCTTCAGAGACAATGGGAGGATGGTCAGATGATGGCTCTTGCTCTTTAGAAATAGCTTGCTCTCCTTTCTTATGCTGTGGGGTACACATCTCTTCCTGTAGCACTGAAAATCCTATGAATAAGAAAAGAAACTGAGTTACTGAACTTAGATATGGCAGTTTCTACACAGAATGACTAAGGTTCCTTCAAAGTGGTTCAATGGTTAAATTTACATAAAAAATACTAAGCATCTGCATGTAGAACACAGTGTTGAATGCATGGAGATCCAAATTTAAATAAGGTACATCCTGACCTCACAGAACTTCTGTCAAGAGAACAGATTCCCAAATAATTATAGTTCTGAATATATGTGTTCATCAGTTACACAGTGCTTTTCATTTTCATCTCTCAAATGTTACATGAGGTCCAAGCATGAGAGGAGGTAGTATTCCAGGTGCACTTTAAATAACAAGTAGCAGTTCCCTTTACATAGAAGCAAAGGAACTGCAGGGCTTGGTAAACTGCATGCAGATGGGGAAATGAGGCACATACAGGGGATGTCAAACAATCCAATTTGTCTAGATTGTGCAGTAGATGGAGGAGTGTGGTATGAGATGATCGAAGTAAGGTAATACTAGATTGGAAGTGATTGTCCTCTTAACAGTAGACAAAACTGTACAAAAGTAATGCCATGGGGGGGGGCAGCTAGCTGTGTGATCCTGGACAAGTCACTTAACCCCAATTGCCTAGCCCTCACCACTACTCTGCCTTGGAACCAATACTTAGTATTGATTCTAAAATGGAAGGTAAGGGTTAAAAAAAGTAATACTACGAGAAAAGCTTATGGTTTACACTTAATTAGCATACAGCACTGCAAAAATCAAGAATATAATTAAGTGTGTGCTATTATAACTGATATTAGATTACAATAATACCTTCTGCTCATGAATGCTCACTTGGTGTGTGTTCATAAACCATAGCTGGCTTCCCACAATTCTTTTTTTTTTTTGGAGTAGAAATCCCTCTCTCACTAAGGATGTAAGAGTATAGAAGGCACTAATGACACAATCCCATTATTGATAGGATAGGAGCTTTGACTTTTTTAGATTCTGATCTGACTGGTTCCCTCTTCCTTAGTCAGCCTTGTCCTGTATCACCCTATCCTCTACCCTATGTCCCCATTCTCCCACCTCACTGTCTAGCCTAAGGACTCATCATCAGAGACCTAAACTTAGTGTAGACACCCAATCAGCTCTGGCCCTACTGCAGCACAGAACTCCAGAGCTCAGGGATTAGAGAATTGCTCCGTGTTTGTACACAACTTTAGAGGAAAAAAAATTCCACTACATTGGTCTCTGCCCTGCCCTTACAGTGCTCTTCTAGCTCTAGTCAAGTATATGTTTGTCATTACTCACAAGGGTGACTGAATAAAATCTGGGGGAAAAGCATAACCAAGATGCATTGCTGTCACAGGGGGAAAATGAAAATATAAAGCTTCTCATTGAGTTTATTCTTTTTCCTGATAGTTCGTTATAATTATTTTCATTTTTGAAAGAGAGCACATTATAACATCATAAAAGAAAATCACACTAGACAGCCTTATCATGGACATATTATACATATAATTGTCTCAAATCAGTAGGGAGTCTTCCAACTCTTTTGACATTAAGTTTTTCAGAATAAGTTATTATTTTAATGGATCAGTGATTTGTACATAGCATCCATGTAGATTATTAAGCCTTCCTTGCCTTCTCATTCTATAAATTCTTCTCCATGTCATTCTGTAATCTCTCTGAAATGAATCTTTTATAACTATATTATGAACTTAAAAAATCAATAATAAACACAAATACAAAGAAAAGAGAATTGTGTATGAAACCATTAACTCCTATATCGTCACAATATCTCTTCAACTTTCCTTTCTAGATAGCTATCTCATATAATAAATAAAATTTTAAAACCCCCAAAGAAGGAAAAAATCAACACAATTATTGAAGCACTTTTAAAAAATCTGAAAATATGTGCAAAGTATAATACTTGTGGACCTCCCACCTCTGCAAAGGGTGGGAAAGTCCTCTCATCTCATCACTCTTTGGGGTGGGGTTCTTTTCACTTTCATTGTGGTCATTATATCTATTGTTCTTATAGCTCTGCTTACTTCTCTCTGCATTAGTTCATGTAGCTCATTCCATACTTCTCTGTACTCACCACATTCATCAGCATAGTAATATTCTATTACATTCATGACATGTCTGTAGCACAATTTGAGTAATCATTTTCACACAATTTTACTTTCTTACTTGCACAAAATTGCTAATAATTTGCAATTATTCATTTGAGGACTATTTTCTTTATTTCCTTAAGTTTAGAGCCAAAAAAAAAAGGCAAAGTTGATATTTAGAGCTATTAAGTAGCAAACAAGCTGCCTTACACTCTCCAAAATATTTTGACATTAATAAAGAGAAGATTGAAAGTAGATTGTATTATTTGCATCAATATTGAATTTATAGTACTTAAGAATCCTTTTATTGGGTCACTTGTATCAGATAAAATGGATGGAGCATTTCCTTCTTTGCCCAAAAGACTTTGTATTTAGCCATAACTTGGAGGAAGTGGAAGAGGTGGGCTCTTTGATTTCTCCTATCCATAATGCTCAGCCTTCCTCCTCTACGAGGCATAGATAATATATAAAGCCAGGACCGTAAGATTTTTCTAGGCAGTAGCATTTTTCTATTGAAAAGAGCTCTTTGGCGCTTTGAAAAATTAAAGGTTCTAAGTAAGATCACATTGTTTAAAGGTAGGAATTTTATTATTATAAAATCCATCATAGACTTCAAACAGGAGAGGGATTTGCATTATAAAAGATTTCATTTCATAGTAAAGAAATCCTGATGGAATTAGTTTCAAAAACTGAGAGTACATTTTACATATATGAAGGGGTGGTTATGGCAAAGAAGGATTAGTCTGTGTGTTTGTGTTTATGCTTGGCCCCAAAGAACAAAACTAGGAACAATATAAGTTTTAACATGCCAAACTTAGGCTTGATATGAGAAAAAAAATCTTAACAATTAGAACTATTCATTTATGGAATGGACTGCCTCTTGAGATAGTAGGTTTTCTCCTCACTTCAGAGCTTTCGGTCTAGACTTGATGACCGCTTGCTGAGCATGTCATAGAGGAGATTTTTCCACTGCTATTGGTTAGACTAAATGATTCCTGTCATCCCTTCTGAATCTGAAATTTTCTAATTGTTTTCAACTTGGTATCTTTGATTAATTTCAGAAAGGAAAGGGAGGAAAAAAAGAAGAAACTTTACCTTCACTATGGTCCAGTGCAATTGTTTGTTCAATCTCAGCATAACTACGACTTGTACGCTCTTGGAGAGGTTCCATGGTGCTAGTTTCCATTAGATGGACAATATCCATTCGATTGATCTTAGTTAGACACTCAGTGAGGCTATTGTCTGTGGAATTAGAAAAGAAACATTTACTATAATTGAGCACTTGTTGCTGGTTTAATTTCCCTTAACGAGTGCTTCATTCATTGAGTTTGTATTTGACTTTTTGATATAATGGAAGAAATGAATTTTACCATATTGAAAATCACTAGATAATTAAGGGCTAGTGCATAAATCAGTACTGGAGAAATATGTCAGGGCCATAAATACTAGAAGAATATAAAATGAAAGAAAGACAGATATGGAGTGGAGTTAATCAAGAGAGTCTTCCAGGAAGAAGTAAGGCAAAATCTAGATCTTTAAGGAAGTATAGGATTTTGATTATCAGGCAAAAAGGAGGAGTTTTAATGTGTTTTATAGCATAAAGAATTTGAGTATTCGGATTCAACAGCAAATGTGTGAACCCAAATTAAACATTACAAATTCTGTCCATTGTTAGTGTTTACAAGTTAGTTTTTTTTAAAAACAGAAGAAAAGTGACAATCAAAGAGGGTACCCTATAATAATGGAAGTATATTATATTGCTTTACTATGACTACTATTGAGAAATTAATGTATCACTGTTATTTCCTCCATGAATATTATGTCAAAACATTTGGAAGAAAAATGGTCTAAAATGTAAATCTGTCATAAAGTACATAGTTTTGTATGTTCTTCACTGCTTACCTGTGGCATGTTTACCATCTCTTTCAAGCCAGTATTTCAGTAATGCATGACTCTGGTCTTGTAGGGAATTGGGGTTCTCAATTCGAATTTGGTGAATTTGTTCTTCTGTGAAATCTAGTTCTCTTGCTAATTCTAGAATGAGAATACCAATTCATCAGTTTCCTCTCCTTCTATTTATCCCAAGATTTAAATCAAAATAAAGATTTACAATGGATGTGATCAATTAGTATATAATTCCCCCCTGTCTTAATCTGACCTCAATAGAGGTCATTACTGTTTCATTTCTGTTCATTATCAATGACTACACTGTTTTCCTCTGGTGGTTATTTTTCCCCTGATGGTTTTTCTCTTAATTCACTATCAGAGAAAAGATGGCCATTCTGAAGCAATTAATAGATTCACTATATAATCAAGTTGTATGCATCATGCTAAAGAAAATCTTCCTGTATTTTTAGAGTCTTATCTGGTCAATCCAGTATACAGAAATAAGAATGAGGATAGACTTTGCCATTTGAAGTTCCTTTAGTGATGACCTTAGAATTCAGGATTCTAGCATGTGTAAGGAAAAATAGGCAAGATTCATGATGCTTAAAATCCAATTTTTCTGAAATGGTCAGAATTTTTATGAGGCCTTTCTTTTAGAGTCAAAGTAATCCAATTAAGTAATTATATGAGCCAGTTGCTTGAGATTCCCATCTCAAAGGAGTATAGTTTCCTGACAGTCTTTTTTCTATTTTCTTTGAGTCTAGAAAATCTCTTTTAATGTTGTTCAGAACAGTATACTTTAGTCCAATGCCCACTTGGGGTTACTTAGAGACTTATTTATCTATGTGTTTCAGGTCTGTATTAAAGGTTTCATTCTGGAGAAGAACTAATTACTTTGAGTTCAAATCCAGTCTCAGATACCTACTAGCTGTGTGACTGTGGGGAAGTCACTTAACCTTTCCCTTATCTGTAAAATGAACTGGAAGAGGAAATGTTAAACCACTCCAGTATCTTTGCCAAGAAAACCTCAAATGGGGTCACAAAGAGTCAGACAAAACTGAAAAGCAACATTGGAAAAAAAAACAACATTTCACAAAGAATAGAGTCAGAGCTGGGAAGGAATCTTAAAGGTCATCCAGTCTGCTCATCATGTTATACAATTGAGGAAACTCACTCTTGGAAAGATTAACTGATTGTCTAGGATCATACAACTAGTCAGTAAGTATCTGAGTTAGGATTAGAACCCAGGTCTAGAATCCAAGTGCCCTATCCATTAAACTACACTGGACAGAAGATCTGATTCTCACACTAGTTGCATGATAGTGGACTGATCAAATGATTTCTAGCCTCAGTTTTCTTATTTATAAAGTGAAAGTAATCACAATAACTGTATATGATTACTGTAAGAAAAGTTTTTTGTAAACTTTTAAGCCTTTTATACATGTGAATTATTATCATTACTACTAACATGCCCAATGTATCACATTTAATGTGGCTAACAGTGACAGGTGATTTGAAACTATATAAGTCTGATTAGGGGGAAAAAAGTATATTGCATCACCAAATCTTTGAGTTGTTTTAAGAAGAAAAGAATAATATTTCAAAATTATTGTCTCAATGTAGCAATTTAAATAAATAATGGGAAGGATTGAATTTATAGGTAATCCTAATTGCAATAGTTATAATTAGGATAATATATGGACTTTAAAATTTAGTTATCTAATAATATTGCTTATAATTAAAAAGCTAGAATCTTTATGATTTGCCTTGCTGTATGGAGTTTAAAAATTAGGAACATGTTTTTAGTTTGGTTTGGTGTTTCTTTTTCTAAAAAAGTCAATATTTGCATAAACTATGCATTGGTTTCCTTTATTTATACTTCTAATACTTGGTAGAGAGCTTGGTACATAGTTGGTGCTTAATAAATGTTTTATTTGTTGACTGATTCATATGAAATTTTGAGATAAAGCAATCTTTCTTAAATCTTGAACCAAACAGTAGACTTTGTGAAAATTAGTTTTGATGGGTATTTCTGAACCTAATCATTTCCCAAATGCTTTTGTTTTCTGCTTCTCCTAGAATCTACCTTTTCCCTCCATTGAATATACACGGTATTCAAACCAGGGATTTGTCTGTACAAAAATAATTTTTTCTCATTTTACCTGTCCAACTAAAGCCAAGATGATCAGCGATATGAGCCAATCTCTCTTCAATACGCTCTTGCTCATCCTGCAGATCTAGAGAATGTCAAAGAAAGAATAGCCACAGGTTGTTTATGATACAGTAAGAGAAAGTGACAATATTGAGACATCACAAATAAGGAAACTACTTTCCTAGTATAATGCTACAAGGTTGCTTTTATGTTAAGAATCATATTCAGTCATCTCCTGACCTGAATTCTAGGGAGGAAAAAAAAAATAGACAATACCTAAAAAGAATCTCTGAAAAGAGTTGCTTCCATTGCTCTTTCCTCCAAAGTGGACATCATGAAATCATCTATTTTTTTTTGTTATCCTCAAATTAAATGATATTAAAAGACTTGAAATCATGTTGCCCCCCAAAAGGAGGCCACCTCAAATTCTTCTCTCTCATAAAGTCCACAATGGATTCAGAACAGATCGGGCTGGGTTGGGTTGGAAACCTAGTCATATCTCACACACATGATTTTGAGAATGAACTTCTATATATATTCCTTGAGAAGTCTTGAATCTCATGATGATTAAATGAAGTAATGAATTGAAAAGACCTCTGCAAATCCTAAAGAAATGTGAGTTGCTATTATAGCTTGGTATATTGCTAGAACTTCCAAGGTCATATGTAGATGAAGATGGTTGTTAGTTTGCTTTTTTTAGTGCAGTGCTTGTTTGTCTGAAGCTGCCACATCTTTCCCACAACCTAATATGTCTGCCAATTCACCATTCATTTTTAACAAGAAATAAAATAAAATCCCCTTTTGAGCACATCATTGCTCAAAGCCCATTCAGGGAGTTTGACTCTTATGAATTTCAAATTATGTTAGGATTATCCTTTTTTTGATGAATGCTCTGAATTTTTTGTCATGGCTCATGCTAAGAATAGTCATGTTATTGGAGGATGCCTCCATTCTGCCTAGCTAGCTCATTTTCCCTGTCACACTTTGATTCAGTTATGATGGGTAGGTAATCCCTCCCTCTTAGTCAGCTTGAGTCTTGCAAAGTTTGAGTTTTGTCTCCTCAAAATATGTTTTGTATCCATCTCTGTAAATTCCCAATGATCTACTACATATATGAAAAGCATGTGAGGTTTTTTTTCTTTTACCTTTTCTTTGTTTGCTTAAAGAGTTTAGCAGTAGTAACCAACCTTTCTGTATCAAAAACACATCCACAAGAACTGGAATTTCATGATATGTGAAATCTTCTTGAGCAAATTGCTTCCTAATAATTACAAAATTGCAGGCACAAATGATTTTAGAGTGCATAAGAGTGAGAATAAAAAAACAAAAAACAAAGTACCCTTGACTGCCAAACAAAGTCAATTTGATCGTTTCTCCATCTGCAACATTGTTTAATTTAAGGCCAAGAATATTACTTCAGAAAAAGCAAAACTCAAAACTTGCATGGCCTGAAGTAGGGAGCAGCTACACTAAAGGCAAACTAAAATTGCCCAGTTGATCATAAATGTGAACGTTTTCCATAAGCATTCTCATTATGCAATCTTGAGATTGTTTTACGGACAACAAGAGTCTACAGAGAAAGCACAAAACACAAACAGCTTACACAAGCACATTAACCACCACAGAAAGCTTAAAGAAAATGAGACACAAATCACCAAAGGAAAAGCAAAATATATATATAAAATTCATGACATGCGTAGCACAGGGAATCCCAGTGGCTGGCAAATACCTTCAGCATGATCATGGCCATTGTCATCAGGAATGCGCTCAATCAGAGTCTCAATGGACTCATCCCAAATGGGCCTGGTATCAAAGATGTCCTCTCGCACTGACTGCTCGGTCTCAACAGGTAGCACATTTTCAATTACAGAAACTTCCAGGGCACTGCTGCTTTCATCATCTGATACTAATTCTTGCTCCCTCTCTGCCTGGGTAAGCCTATCTACTAACTTGGAAGCTTCATCACTAATCTCCTCAAAGAACTCTATAGAATTTTTGTAAAGGTCAAAAAAATGTTCCTTACTATCTTTTGTGGGACTAACAGACCTGCAGGATGAGGAGGCGTTTCTGCTTTTAACTGGCAACCTTGAGGAAAATGTCTTTGGTCGAAGAGTTCCCTCATCTGTTTCTAACTCAAACTGGGTTTCCCCTGCACTCTCTCTGGTCTCTGATTCTACCTCACCACAACTCCTAGCTTTTACTGAACGCTTGGTCTTTGAGTCCCAAGAACTAGCATCAGATTCAGATTTACTTCGATTATCAGATCCTTTGCTTATTGGGTCTGGGGGTTGAGGAGTTGCTGTCTGCTGGTCAGATGTCTCTGTGTGTGTAAACTGCTGCTCAACTCTTTGGAAGGAAGCTTTGATGGGGATCTTAGACTTTGGTTTTGTTTCATCGTTCTTACTTTCATCATTTGGGCTGAGTGCAGAATCCTCAGAAATGGAACTCTCACTTTCTATGGCTGGCAATTCTAGGGATGAAGCTGGTAGAGTCCGGACAGGAATTTTGGACTTGCTTTCAGCAGAAGGCACGATCTCTGTGGCTCCAGTTGGTATTTCAATCACAGATTTCTGATCCTCGGGGGAAGAATCTGGGGAATCATCCTCTCGTTCAGAATAGACAGACCTGGTGACAGTAGAAAAATCTAACTGAACTTCTGTGATTGGCTCAGAGGTGTCAGAACAAGGCATCTGAGCGGTGCTGGACACACTGGGCATGCCACCAGTTTCCTGAGGGGAGGAAGTCTCAGCTTCTGTAGCATCTGTAGAAATAATTTCTTTTGTAGTTGATTGAGAAGAAGCTGAAATTCCTACTTTAACTGGAATTCTTGATGTCTGCTCAGCTTTGGTGGCTCCAGGATATGCAGAAGCTTTTTCTTCTACTTTCTCACTCAAGTCTGGTGGCAAGTCTGTTTCTTGTGCAACTGTTTCCTCAGAATCTACCACTGATTCTGGTAATCTCTCCAACTGAGAGGGCTCCACTGTAGTCATCCCTTCTTTTATGTCTTTGGGTAATGTCTCTTGGCTGGTCTGCTGCCCAATTTGGAAAAAGTGGAAACTTTCATCTGCATAGGTTCTTTTGGTCATGTCAATGGCACCGCTTCTGGTCATTTCAAACAGTTTTCCTTCTTGGAAGAGAAAGGGATTTTGCTCACTTGTAGGTGTCCCCTCTTCAGTTGGAGTTCTAGCAGGTGTGGTGTCAGGCGTTGTACCCTGTGACTGCCTATCTACCATCAGTCCAAAAATCTTTTGTTCTTCTTCTTTCACTCGAGCCTCAAATGCTTCATCGTCTTCCCGTATTTCACTCCAGGAATCAGAATCCACATCAGTTTTGGTGATGATGACTTTACTTCTCTGCTCACTGACAGAGGCAGGAGTTTCCAGGGATGAGGCAGTATCACCGGTTTGTAGGGAACTTCCTTGTTTTGATTCTATTTCCATGTACTGGTCTTCAAAAAGTGATGTCTCCTTTGAAACAGATCCACTAAAGGAACTCTCTACTATTGTATCATCAATAGAGGATTTTATGGTAATAGAATGAGCTTCAGTGGAAAGCAAGTTTCCCGTTTGTCTGGTGATTGTTTTGGTCCTACTTTCTTCGCTAGAGAAAAAGTATTGGGAAGGGACATTTTCATAAGGGCTTGTGATCTGTGGAGCATACAATTCATCAGTGTCAACTGAATCAGTTACAGGAATACCTGGGGACAATTTACCTGTCTCAGTAGTAATGGGTGGGTCTTCAGTAGGAATGGTCTTGGGAGAGCTCTCAAAACTGTCATCACTTTTTGCCACACACACTTCTGTAGTTGGGGACATTGCAGATATATCTTTATCTTGTTCCATTTCATCAGATGTTGAGCAGTGGGAAACTGAGGGCAAGATCTGAGAGCTTTCTTCACAGGGACAATCTACTTTGGTAGATTCAACTCTGGAAAAATCGCTATCTTGTTTTTCTCCTGCTAAGTCATTCTCAAGAATATCCTGCTCACTTAATGATTCTTTGTGGGCTACCAAATCTTCTTCAGCTTCATCACTAGTGAAAGTTTGGACACCTGGATGGAAGGGAATGTGTGGCTTAGTAGGACTGCTAGGTTCACATCCATGTCCAGTACAAGTCTTTGCTCCAACAGTTTCTATCTCCTTGATTGGATCAGAATGCAGAGCCTCTGATTCTTCAACAGAAATGGTATGTCTTTCCTCAGGTGAAAGAGGTTCAGAATCTTTGTCCATTGTTGGTTTTGCTGGTTCTTCCTGTGTCTCTTCTTCCATTTTGAAAGTGTATTGCTTAGAAACGATGGGCTGGAATCCTTCTTCAGGGCTAGAATTGGAATCTATGTCAGATGGAAGTGGAGAAGGAGGCTGTACTCGGATAACTGGTTCCAGTAGGAGTCCTGAGTCAACACCCTTCTTCAGCTGAGTCAACTCAGGCTCACTCTCTGAAGATGAAGATGTCTTTCTGCTTTCAGATATCACTACTACCAGTGTGTCCCCTTCCTTTTCCTCACTCCCCATAGACTTTGTTTCTTCTGCTGCAATTGTCCTGTCAGCATCTGGGTCAGAGCCTGGAGAGGACTCTTCCTGTTTACATTCCTTTTTGCAATCTCTCTTCTGTTTGGCTTCCTGTTCAAGCTCATCAAACATTTTAATCTTGGTTACCATTTTAAACATTTCTTCCTCAGGGGTGAATCTCTTCTTTTCTCCATTTTCTGAATCATCTTCTTCTGTACATTCAGGGATGACAGCTGGCTTAGGTGCATCAGCATCAGTTGCTTTCGGGGTGATTTCATAACTAACCTCTTCTGAACTAGGGGTGTCAGGAGAAAGAGGACTCTTTCCAGAACTCTCCATCAAAGAGGTTTGTTCCAAGCTGTCATCCTCAGCACTACCATCAGGGTCACGAAGAAGCCTCGAACGCACAGAAGCTAGTTCTGTGAAGACTTCGGCTTTGGAGGAGGGCGCGGGAAATGGAATATGACCTGTGAGGATTCCAGGTTTCATCTTTGGCTCAACAGGACTGCTTTCAAGGGAATCACGGCAGGGGGATTCCTTCAAAGGACTTGGCTCCAGAGAATCAGGGGTTTTGTGGGAAGAGTTATCTTCTAGAACTGGACTAGCTTCCAAAGAGTCTTTGTGACTGATTGCCAATGACTCATCAGCTACAGGGCTGAGACCTTCACTATCATGGCTGGGAAGGGAAAGTTCTAGTCCTTGGGGGCTTCTAACAGTTCCACGGTGCTCAGATTCTGTTTCCTTACTCTCCTTTACAGAGGAGTTCAAGTCTTCTTTTTTCTGGACTGGGGTATCAGAAACCTCTGAAGTTCCTGTCAGAGTGGTGTGTTCAATGGTGGTTGATTCTTTATCCTCACCGCCAGTTTGTGTTAGGGAGGTTGAACTATCAAGCATCAATTGACTTTCAACAGCAGCTTCCTTGGTGATTTCTTCTGATGCTTCTTTGGATAGTTTTGTACTACAGCTGCTGGTGCTCATGCAACCAACTTCTTGTCTGTCTCTAGAACAGTCCACATCAGCCTCTTTTGAAGAACACTCATCAGTGGGCATGATAGACTCGTCAACTACTACAGCATGTAGCTCTTCAGAAGCATCAACAATGTCTTTGGTTGTAGAAGATTGTTTTGTTGAATGGGTTTCAGTTGGCCCATCTACCACAGCATCCTTTGTTTCCCCAGTTTGCTCATCAGTTTTCTTTGGTGAGAAAGAAAGGCTTTCAGGACTTGTCTCAGGAGTTTCTGCTAGCCCCTCATGCTTGTAGCTTTCCTCTGAGCTAACTTGAGGTGTCCCTTCCATGATGCTTCCACATGGAGAATCAGCTACCCCTTCATGTTTAAGGCTTTCACAGCTGCCATCCAAAGCACTGCTCTGTAAAGTCAGTGCTGGTAAAAACCCATCTTTCATGTAATCAGATGGAAAACTGGCATTGAATGGACTTGTCAGCACTTGGTCTAAGTGGACCTGTGCCTTTTCTGTGTCCTCATGTTGTCGAAACTGTTGGTATCTGTCATTGTCTTCTAGCTCTTCCTTAATGACCTCAGAAAAGTCAGTTGAGGTTTTTCTGTCTGGGCTGATCTGAAGATCAAGGTCTCCCAGTTCATCATTTCCCTTTCCCTTTGCAAAGGCACTGTCTTTGGGACTTTCTTCCTGAAGCACTGAGTGAGTGGGTTCAGTTATTTTAAGACCCAAGCCTTTCTCCTTTCCACTAAGTACATCTTCTCTCTTAATGACTCCAGAGGAAATCCGAGCTCCTCTCTTGGAGTCAGGAGATGCTGTTGCTTGAAATTTCTGGCCTCGTTTGATTGTCTGACTGTCTGATTTCTGGGGGCTTTCTTTCTGTGTTAGTGCATGTCCCCTCTCTTTTTCTATTCGGGCTTTTCCTTTCTCTTGTGGCTGTTTTTGTTTTGCTGATTTATGCTCAAATAATCCAGTTTTATGTTTTGACGGGTCCTGACCAGACTGGAAGGCTTTCATCAATTCTCTAACTGACATTGTCTCTTCAAGTCTTTCTGTTCTTGATGATGGGGATACAGGTGGGTGTTTCTCTGTTTTTGAGGAGGGTGATACAGGTGGGTGTTTCTCTGTTTTTGAGGAGGGTGATACAGGTGGGTGCTTCTCTGTTTTTGAGGAGGATGAAACAGGTGGATGTTTCTCTGTTTTTGAGGAGGGTGAGACAAGTGAATGTTTCTCTGTTCTTGAGGATGGTGATACAGGTGGATGTTTTTCTGTTTTTGAAGATGGTGAAATGGAAGAGTGTCTTTCTGTTTTCCCAGAGGGTGATATGGGTAGGTGCTTCTCTGTTTTCCCAGAAGGTGATGCAGATGAGTGTTTTTCTGTTTTCCCAGAAGGTGATATAGGTGGACGTCTCTCCGTTTTGTTGGATGGTGATACAGGTGGGTGTTTTTCTGTTTTCCCAGAAGATGACATAAGTGAAGGCTTTTCAGTTCTGGCTGAGGGTGATATAGGTGAATGTTTCTCTGTTTTAGTTGAGCCTGAAACAGGAGGATGTCTATCTGTCTTAGTGGATGGTGAGGCAGGTGCATGTCTTTCTGTTTTAGCAGAGGGTGATACAGGTAGATGTGACCTGTGAATTGTCTTTTTAGGGACCTCCTGAGCTATACCCTCTTTACCTTTCACCCTGACAGGCAATTTGCTGCGACCTTTCTGTTCATCTTCTACTCGTTTCTGAAGTGCCTTTACTTTGTCTTTTATTGAGCCAATAGGGGTTTCTTCTATTACTGGGGACACAGCTCTGACACTGGGGACAGCTTCAGGCGCTAAGCCTGATTCCTCATCTAATGACTCCTCTGAGCTACCTTTCTTAAGGTCAGTTGTTCCTTCACTGGTTTGTAACTTTCCCTCCTTCTGCTTCTGCTTTTCTTTTAATTTCCTCCTCACTGGCTTCTTTATCCCCAAGGTTGGTCTGTGTGGTTCTTGTGTACTCTGTGTCTCAGCTTGTCCCTCCTTTTCTGAGCTCCTGCTAATAACAGTAGCCCCAGATTTCTTTCCTACTGAATCTTGGCCTGTTTGTGGCCTCACTTCATGAAGAGCCTCATAGGAATTTAGATCATCAGTGAGATACTTCACTATTGCAGTTTGGTCTTTTTGAGCTTCTTCTTTTTTCCCTTTTCCTATTCTAACCTCTACACATGGAGATTCAATGACTTCTAAAGGTGCCTTTTGCTTAGCCTCTTCAATTTCCTCATCACTGACAATAACCCACTCTTCTTCTACTAATTCTGTCCCTGACTTCTGAGTTAGGCGTTCTTCTCTGGTGCATGTTCCACTTCTCAAAATTTCATTCACTTTCTCTAAGTCCTCCTTAACTCTTTCAACAATTTCAAAGGGCTCGCCTGGCTCTTCATCAGCTGCCTTCACCAACTCTTTCACCTTAATAGAGCCTGTCTTATCTGAGGCATCAGTTGTCAAGATGGCAGTCATCTTGATCAAGTCTTGCTTCATCTCAGAAACTTCAGAGAGCAAGTCCGGGCTCGCTAGGACGGGAACTTCATTAACGAGGTGGCTTTTCACGACAGATGTTTCTGTAGATTCTGTCTCATCGTCTTTGACGTGAACAAAAAAACATTGAAAGTAAAATGGAAATCAAAAAAGATATTGGAAAATGTAATCAGGACTGAAACAACAAAGTCTTTGGCTGCAGTGGTAGGAAGATCAACAAAATGGGCTGGGGATGGTGGATCCACAAGGCCTCAGGGTACAAGAGCAAAGCAAAGCTAACAGAAAACAAAACTGAAAAGGAAAATGAGCAGGAAATAACTTGCTTAATTTTCTCATCAGAGCAATCCACACATACAACACCAAAGCTAAAACAGACAGAATCAACGAGACATTAAAAAAGGCCACAAATCAAAACAATGAAAAACGCAGTGAAATTACACAGAGGTATCTCAAGATTGTTCAGATGTTACAGATCAATGTTCAAATAAAAAATAAACAAGGAGGGGGAAAAAAAGGTGGTGGGGAAGGAGAAGCATTAGAATTGCCAGAAAGTTGATTTCCTCTAAGAGAAAGCCAGTGGTAGCAAACTGTCAGAATTACATTTGAAATGATGTTTACTCTTTTAAACGCCCAAAACAAAGGATTCTCCAGTTCTGTGTGTTCAATTCTGGTATATGCAATATGTTAGCTATATTACGTACATCAATCTGAGTTAGCTGCAAACCGGCATTTCATCTAAGGGAAACACACACCTAACAATGAAACAAACATTCTTATGTTGAGAGGCGCGGGCCTTTCCTTGGAGCAATCTCCTTGTTTAGACAAATAATGAACAGATCAAAGGGAGAAAAAAAAAGGAATAAAGAGGGAAAACAAGGATAATTGTGAATCAACTTATATATGAGTTGAAAGGTAATGGATGGCAACCCCAAAATCAGAGACATTCACACTAGACACACGCACTGTTTATGTAAGCCAAGTTATTTCCATGCAAAGCAAAGATGTGGCAAAATTGCTATGAAAAAGCCTCATTTTAAAGCACTGGCAGGAGAATGGTTATAAATAAGAGAGCTTGTTAAAAAAAATACTGTGGTGAAGCATATTTACTTGCCTACAAGCCAATATGTAAAATATTTGATGTAGGCAGCTTATGGCAAATGTGTAGACATATGAACCAACAATGACAAAGAAATTTTGAAAACTAACCTCCAGTTAAATTGACAGCGGAGTTTCTGAATAGAAATAAATTTTGCTATATATTGAAATGATATATTCAGAGTATGTTTTGGTAATGTATGGCTTGAGTTTATCAAGAGCATACTTTGCTATTTTAAAAATAGATCATTGGCAAATATAAACTTTTATTTAAAAATAAAAATCTTAATGCATTAAATCACTTAGGGGAAATTTCTTTTATTCCAACCCTAGAAGAACACCCTCCTAGGTGATAGGACAGAAACTGATCCCAAGTCAACAAGACTTAAATTGGAATTCCATTACAGATAGTATAAACTTATGGGAAAGTTGATTCATTTCTCTAAGACTCAGTTTCCTCATTTGAAAAATGGGGGAAATAACACCATATACCTCGCAAGGCTGTTGTGAGGTTCAGATGAAATGATATAGTAATATTGTAAAATCCTTTACAAAACTTAAGAGACTACATAAATATTAGCTGCCCTTTTCTTTGACACCCCTATTTCTCTCTCTTACTATATATAGATATAGATATAGATATAGATATAGATATAGATATAGATATAGATATAGATATAGATATAGATATAGATATAGATATCCTTGGAAAGGTTCCCTTTTACATTCTAGTTCCAGGGGATGATGGAGAAATGAGGTAAAATATCTAATAGAATCAGGTAAAAATAATGTAGGTCATTTTAGCAAAATATCTTCTACTTGGAAAATAGCTTTTTTTAAGAGTGATTTATTCTAGGTTATGAATAGAGTGCTGGCCTTGGAATCAAGAAGGCAAGTTCAAGTCTAGCTATGAGAGGTGAGCAGGTCACTTAATCTCTACCTCAGTTTCCTCATATGTCAAATGGGATATATGATAATAAATCTAATAATAATATATATTTCACAGGATTGTGAAGATGAAATGAGAGAGTGGTAAAGAACTTTGCAAACTTTAAAGCATGCTATAAATGCCAGTTATTATTATTTCTTGAATTGTCCCTCTTTTTGAAGGATAAACTGCCAAGGCAATACTTCAAAGTCATATTTCCAATAATGGTTATTTTTTAAAGTTTGAGTGATAATTCTACACTTTCAAAACAATAAAAGCAAGAATCCAACCAAATAGGCTATATAAAGTCAGACATCTTCATTAAATGCTATAAGGAATGTTTAGCATGAAATGCAGTCATATACAACAGAACCAAAAATGCATTGGGACATATTTTTTAAAATCTAACAATTTGTTGGTAGTACAAAAGGGACATAAAAGGGAATATATCATTTGATATAGAAGACAATCAAATATAACTTGAATTAAACAATTTGGGAAATGGAAAATGTTTTTATTTTTTAAAGTCTGAAATGAGTTGTAAGGCAGCTCTGTTATGGAAGACTTTGTAAAGAGGAATCTTAGTATGGGAAGAAGGATAGCATAGAGCCCAGAACATAACAAGATCTTGAAACAGGTTATTTATTTGGCTGATCAACAAAAACTGACAATCACCAGGGTCCCTTCCTGTTTTAAGAACGTATAACTCTATAGTTCCCACTCTTAAAAAAAAAAAAACCCTTTGAAAACAGATCTAAATAGGGGTTTGCTCAGTTATTCAAACATATCTCCAAATCAAGGTGTCCTTTGTCATCAGTTGGCTTTGCCCATTGGTTTTGACTTGTTCATTGTTGACTTTTGCAAATGAACAAGGACATTTTCCCCTCACCATACCCAAGGCCATAAGCTTAGTAACACTTCACCACAAAAAGAGGGATTGCATAGCCTCATAAATTTCAGACAGTATCACTTCTGTGCATTCATGCATCTATACAAATAATGAATTCTACTCAGAAATCAGTGGTTGAACCGAAAAAGTGATACTGTCCATTCACTAAAAATCAAGGGTCTAAGTTATAGCAATAAAAAAGACAAAACATAAAATGGTGGGATGGGATTCTAAACAAGCATAACAGCGTAGCAGGGTTATCAGGGATGTCAAAGGAAAGTGAATGCTTAAATGAGGAATCATACTTTATTGCTAATTAGCTCACTGATTAGATATGTTTGTAATTTAACTGGAAAGCTGCATTTATAAGTATAAATTAATGCTTAATAATGATAATATAATTTAATAAAGTTATTATCATTGTTAGTAATGGCAACTAGCTTGCATTTCTCTCTCATGCTTTTTAAAAGAAATTCATAGCCAGCTTTCATACAAACTCAATTTTATTTAAAATCTTACTTTTTTCTGATGTCATATCGATCTGAAAGAAAACATACATAAATTGAAATGGTTACAAACAGTGCCTAGTCTCAGAGCCCCTGGTGTGCAAAACAGCCTGTTACCCACATACTATACAAATAGGGATCAGTACAGGCTTTAGGAATGACTATATAGCAGACTCATTGTCAGGGCTGATGGCTTGGATTTGTGGCCAATCTTTCTTATTCTTGTTTACCTGAAACAACATAATTTCTCTATATTCTACCCAAAGAGTTGAGTATTGAGAAGAAATAGAAGGTGGGGATGAGATGAGGTTTCAAGAGGTTTAAATCCTCTGCAGAGCCTTTCTCAAGGATCCAGGTCAGGGAAGAAACCACACTGGACTCAAAGAATTCTGGGTGTTAGAAATAATGTTTATGGTGGGGGGAACGGTATGGGGAAAACTGAACTTGACACTAAAGACTGAAGGTAATTTTGTTGGAAAAAAAGTTAAGAAAAAGGACTGATGCCAAGAGGGAGAATCTACTTTTTGGATTTGCCCACTGTTTTCACTACAATGAAATCAGCATGGTCCTGCTTTTTGAAGAATGTGATTTCATTTTTGTTGCTGTTGTTAGAGCCGTGATTTCTTTGGTACAGAGAACTCCCAGATGAGGATATTCCCTTCTCCTAAGGCAGGTCTGCATTTTCTCTACATCTTGACCTTTTGGAGTATTGTTTGAGACATTAAAAACTTAAATGACTTGCCTCAGGTTAGTTGATTAGTCTGAAGCAAATCAGACTTCTTATTTCCATATATTAATCACTCCATACCTTTTCCCTTTCACCTACCTGCAAGGATTTTTTTTAAATTACAAAGTTTTACATGCTAAAATTCTCATTATCATTTTTATATTGTTCTTAATAGGCTTCCAGTATTTTTTCCAACAGGAATTATGAAGATTGATTCACAGAATGGTATACTTCCATGTCTCATAGGTTTGGTTAAGTGAGAATTTCAGTGGAAACAAAGAATACTTTTTCTCACATTTAATATATATGACTTTGCATGGTTAATGACTGTCATATTTAATCATCATCCCTTTGTTATATCACTCAATATTAAGTGGAATTGAGAGCATAGAAGTCTGATTGATATATTAGCTATTAAAAAGTCAAACATATAAATGATTTTTTTAATCTTTATTTCACTTCTGCAATGATTATTTTCAGGGATTTCTTACATATCTCCCAATCTTGATGAAATTATAAAGTATCATAATAATATAAATATATATAATAAATAATGTAAATAATCATTATTTTAAAATTTGAAATAGCTAAATTTTAATATATATGAATTAATTTAGCATTTAATTGGCACAAATATTCATCTTTCTATGACTGGAAATTTTTATTTTGAAAAACCCATCCTTTGAAACATCAGTAACTAAAATATCTCATTTTTTATTGCTCCTAGAAAGAGAATACTAGATTATATAGAGAAAATAATATGTATAGGCTTTTTAGGACTTGTGCACGAAATAAGATTTTCAGTTTGGGACATGACCAATGTAGAAATTTTTTGCTGAACTGCATTTTCACAAGGTATTTTACACCACAACCATCACTCAGTAGAGAAGGGGAAAGAGAGAAAATCGATACTTAATTGGAAAAAAAAAAGGTTTTTTTAGGTCTCTGAGATATTGGTTCTGGTCATCAAAATACTGCAGAAATGCCTAAATCAGTAGTTATGTATTGTTTATGGCATCAGTTTTGATTGAAATCTCACCACTGTCTTAAGCCGGGACATCTGGGCATTTTACATATGTTTCAAGAACTTTTCTTCAGGGTAAGGAAGGATCAGTAGCTGCTAATCTGAGTTCTCCTGCCTCAGCCTTCCCCTAACCATCTCTCGTTCCAAACTGGACGCCAGCCAGTTTTGTGGCTTGGGAGTGTCAATCTTTATCTTTCATTCTGCCCCTACTACAAAGGCATGAACCATTTTCAGAAGGTCTTTTGAATTTTATAGTTTGATATTCAAAAACAAAGCTGTCAAACCCCATCTTAAAATAAGAATCAACAATGCAAAGGGGTGGATCTTTTCTTGGATACTATTAAGTGAGGTCAGCAAAACAAATATCAACAACCTTAAAGAAAACTACAGAGAAAGTCTTGGGTGACCTAAGCCTAAGAGAATCACTTTAATCCAGTGTCTGGGCATTCTGCTTTGAGGCTATGGGGAACAACTGCTTCATATGCATGCAAGGTCCTACTTGTTAGTGATTAGAACACTGAGAACAGCCACGAGCAAGTGACAAGGTAGCAAAATTACCTCTTCCTCCTGTTCTTGATCTGATTCTGACTCCTGGCAGCCCCAAGATGCCATGCAAAAGGAGGAGAAAACAAAACAGCAGGAAAAGCAGAGACCATTTAGATACAAAGAAGAGAAAAATACCCTGCTGACAAATGCTAACAGGCAGCTCTTCAGAGCATATTTTTTATAATAAAAAGACAGGCAGAAAAAATTCAAGAGGATTCATTAATGTGTGAAGTCTGTAGATCAAGAGACAAAACCCCAAAATTATAGTTGGCTTCTAGGTCGCTTCTAGGTCTCAATGCCTGACACAAGAGGTCACATAATGTGTATACCTTAGGAGTAATAAAAGCAATAATTATATATTGTGGCAGATATATTTTGTATGAATTTTCATTGTGATTCCATGGATAAATATTTTTGACCATGACACACTTTACTCATTAGAGATGGATTATGAGAGTAATAAATATGTTTTAGATGGCTCTGTAGGCACATGCTGAAAACAACAGCATATATATATATGTATATATGTTCGTTTTTACTTCAGTTAAGCATTGCTACTTCTATAAAGTAGTATATAAACAGAGTGAAAAAATAACATTTGATATATATTTCTCATCTTGTCCAGTACATTAGTAAGCAATTCCAAGCACTAGGGATTAGTTAGGATTACGTGTTGAAGATGTTTTTTGACAAATACATATATATGTTGTACAAACACAGTAACCTCTCTGATATCTGATATTCCATGTATTGGAGCTTTCTCTATTAAATAGTACAATAACAATGGTAGAAATTCATTAGGAAACTCCCAGGCTACATACATAAGAGACTGAACTGTTTTATGAATCACAAGAGAAAGATTAAGTGATGTTTTAATACCATGAAGTACATTTTATTGCATCCTAATTGTTCAGATTCATATCATCCATACATGGCTGCTTTAGACCAAGTTATTGGATTAGCCAGAATATATCTCCAACTTTTGGTTGCGAATACCCTGAAATATAACTATGCAGGGAAAGGAATCTGGTCCTAGACAGCTCTGCTAATGATGATTTGCATTTAACTGAGACTTCAACTCTGAAGAACTTAAAAGTAAAGAACTTCAGAGAGAAAGAGGCAGCTATCTGAAGCATCTTATGTCAGGACCAAGTACCTATGGGTTTGTCATTTTGTGAGAAACTAAACCTAAGGTTCTCAAAGTTTCCTCTGAGGATATTGCATCATGTTCAAGTATAGCTGAAAAATTCCTTGAGGCAACTGACATTATGTTATATGTGTGTGTGTGTGTATTTACAAACTCTTCTTTCTGTGATAGGATGAAAATATCATGGGATTTGGGGGCAGCTAGGTGGCCCAGTCAGAGCTGGAGATAAGAGTCCTGGGTTCTAATATGGCCTCAGACACTTCTTGACTATGTGATCTTAGGCAAGTCACTTGACTTCCATTGGCTAGCCATTACTGCTTTTCTGCCTTGGAACCTATATATATATATATATATATATATATATATATATATATATATATATATATATATATATATATAGTATATAACCAATATATAGTATTCATTCTAAAATGGAAGGTAAGGGGGTGGGGAGAAGAAGAGGATGGGAGAAGAGAGAGAGGGAAGAGAAGAGAAAATACCAGATTTCCCTGATTTTAAAATCTATAATATTCCTGTAGATGTTCAACATAAGAAATAGAATTTAATAGCATCAAAATATCTTGTGGGGACTGAATAGACCACACTGGTTCCAAAATGAAGGAAACCTCATAACCAAGAGAATACCAGCTTCTTTGTTAATAGTTAAAATGGTTAATTATTGGAACCAGAATTTTTTCCTTTTTCAGGGCTCACACAAATCTTGAGGAATCTTTCCTTTTTTAGTTCGAAGTATTTGCTCTGGCAATAGAACAAATAAAAATGGCTGCTATTTTTACTCCTTAGGTTAAGAAGTAGAAATGCTATTGAGAATGATAAATAATCAACTCTATATGGCCACACTAGCTGCCTTTGTCTTACTACATAATACCGAAGAAAAATCTCCTTCCATGTTAGTTAAGATTCTGCTGTATTATATTAGATGGTACCTTAGTATAAAGTGGCAATGTGATATTTAAGTTGCAGATTGCTTGATGCACTAATCCTCTTGTAGATTTGGGCTCCTTCATAAATGAAAGTCTTCCACAAGGTTCCTGAGTTGTATCCCGTACCTAAAAGAGGGAGGGCATAGAAACGGATTTTGGAGTTTAGACCTACTTTGCTTTCATTTAGACAGTATTCAAAATTATTAAGAGAGAAAAGTTTAGAATGCCAAGTCTGATGGCAGAGAATCTTCTTTCTTTGTGTGTGTGTGTGTATATATATATATATATGTATGTGTGTATACATGTATGCCAGGAGCCATCAAAGACCACGCTGTTTGACACAGTCTACGTGGAAATTGGGGACTGCAAAGCAGTCCCTAGGAAGGATGGAAACACCCACTGAAACCCCCCTAAGTGACTTTCCTTATTAACATCCCCTTATTATTGGAATTGCTATGATTATTATTCTTAATTTGCCCCAGGAAAAACAGATGAGAGCAACATGCTTGCAGGGTTATACAGATGTCCCACTCTGTCCCACTAGTATATTACTAGGAGAGCCCACTTACAAAATTAAACCTAAGGATTCTTATATACCCAATTAGATAGGACCC
Source organism: Monodelphis domestica (assembly GCF_027887165.1). Taxonomy (NCBI): domain Eukaryota; kingdom Metazoa; phylum Chordata; class Mammalia; order Didelphimorphia; family Didelphidae; genus Monodelphis; species Monodelphis domestica. The sequence goes on from NC_077232.1 coordinate 246,095,973, forward strand.
TCTTTTCTAGGCATAAAAACTTCTGGCAAATCTGTGCTCAGAATTCCCTAGCCTATATCTGGATCATGTTGATTCTACCCTCTTATCCTGCACTTAGCAAAAATGTTTCATTGATTATCTCCCTAGGCTTCCTGTCTGTTGTTAGGTTTCATGGAAACATACATGTTGAGAATGAAACTGTGTGCCAAGTAGATGTGTGATCATGAAGATATAAAATAAAGCCAGGCCTCAGCCAAGGTGGAGCAGTTTATCCTGTGAAACTTGTGCTGTGGGTTGAATGCAAAAGCTGTGTCCCATCCATCATTCTGCTGACACCATCCCACCTCCAAGATCCCATCCCCTGTGGGAGCCTGGCCCATCCCACAGCACATGCATGTATAAATATGTATCTTAACATGTATGTGTATTATATAATAGATACATTTATTCAGAATCTTTGTATACATTCAGAAATCAGATTTATTATTTAGACATGGCTTATAGTTTTTGGTGACAATTTTAATTATGTGTGAGAAAGTAGCATTCAAAAGTAATTGGTCTGGAATCGAAAAGAGCAATTGGTACCCAAGTCTAACTCAAGGGTAAATGTCCATTTAGATATCTAGCCTACTAGAATGTATTATGAAATAAGGAAAATGATGAAGAGGTTGAAAGACAGATGAAAGAAAATTATGTTTCCTTTCTATCCAGTGGTTCTGATGTGTAATTTTTGGAAACCAAAAGTTTGTAACGTTGGCTACCTTTGCTATGCCTTGAATTAAATAGGATTAAAGACCATAGGAAAGGCAGTTAGATGGCTCAGTAGACAGAATTTGAGGCATGGAGTCAGGAGAATTTGGGCTCAAATCTAGCCACAAACAATTCCCAGCTGGGTGACTTGAGCAACACCCCATTGCCTACCCTTACCTTTTGTTTTAGAGTTGTTACTAGGGCAGAAAGTAAGGGCTTTAAAAAAAAGACCACAGTATCTTAGTTGTAGAGCTAGAATTGGAGAGTTAAGAAACATATCATGAGCTCTACTAAGTTTCAAGCTTTATGCTAAGGGCCCTTTTGGAGAGATGAATTAAGGAGAAAGGGGGGGGGGATCATCTGATTTTTGTCAAATAAAGAGGGAAAAGAAATTTCAGCAAATGGTCTCAACTTTTTCTATATATATGAGGCAAGGTTCTTAGATGGTGTGGTGGAAGGAGGGGAAGCCATCAAAGGTTTAGAAACCCACTGTGGGGATTTGGGAGATATAAAAGAATTAAATTGCATCAGGGAGGATCCAGTTGAAATTCTGTAACAAATTTCTAGTGGAACCAGTCAACATGGTTTTGTAATTTTCTCTAGCTTCACTCAACAGTATAGGCAACAATGGTGGGAATAGTCTAAGGGAATGGCTTTGAGAAAGAACAGTATAGAATTGAACTCATTCACCAAGAAATTAAGGGAGGAGAGGAGAGCTAGTGTAGGAGTCCAGATCTGAGAAAGAACTGAGAGGTGGAGGGATGAGAAGCCACAAGACACAGAATAGGCTTAGGGGAATTAAGACAGGGAAAAAATAAAATACTAAAAGATTAAAAATAAAAATAAAAGATTATGATTAGATAAAGGAGTTTAAGAGTTTATGAACATGGACATAGATCATTAATGATTAAGAACTCTGAAATGGATAGAGGTTTAGGTTATGGGTTTTAGGTTTAGGTTTGGTTCTTAACAGAGTGAGTGGGGAGAAGTTTGGAGAAGGAAAAAGTAGAACAGGATTGCCTAGTAGCAATGAGGGCCCACTTGAAGTTGTGTAATACAAATCTGTGGCAGACTTTGTCAGAAAGGTTGTGTTATTTTTCTACTTTCATTCAGTAGCACACATGTAAGAGTAAATATTGGAAGTGATCTAAGGTCAAGACTTGGCAGGGCATAATCAACAGCATGATAAGGGGGTTAGGATTTAAGAGAAGAGGGCAGCGTAGAGTTGAATTGATCTACCAAGAAATCAAGGTGGAAGAAAGAGAGGCTATTACAGGGGAGATTATCTAGAAAAGAACTGAGGGGTCAAGAGACTGAAGGTCATAATGTAGAAAAAAAAGAGTTTTGTAAGGGAAGGGAGAGTTGAAAAGCCAATAGGTTATGGTCACATCAGGGGATTTGGAATTCCTGCATGGTATATTTGTGTGTGGTAGAGAAACAGATCATGAGAGATGAATATGGTGAGGAATTGAGTGTTAAAATATTTCAGAGAGATTCAATATGTATACTGAAGTCTCCTATTATGAGAGTGGGAATCAAGAAGGAGAGAAAATCTTTAAATCACATACCTAACTCTATGAGAAAGGGAATGACTTGGGTATCTGTAGATAGCAGCTAGTAGGATTTTAGTTGGGTGGTAGATATGAATATCATGAACCTCAAAGGAAGAAAAGTTACTAACTAATGAAGGGAAGGGAAGGGGAGAACATGGAAGTGACAATGGGAAGCAAGAATATTTCTATTCTCTGACCTCTACCAGTGATCTGAAGAGAATGAGGAAAAAAGGTAATGGCAGTACTAGAAAAAGTGTTCAGGGAGGCAGTGTTATCTGGGAAGAGCCAGGTTTCAGTAATTGTTAATAAATGGAAAGAGTGGAAGAAGAAAAGACAAAGGAAAAAGGGAAGTTTGTTGCCTATAGAACAGGCTTGCCAGAGGGCACAGTGGAAGGAAGGAAGGAATCATCTTTGGTTGAAACTTTAATATAGGAGGGTTGGAAATGGGGTTTAGAAGATGTTCTCCTTAAGAATTACTGGATGTGAAGGGTATGAGCAGGTAAGAAAGTTTATCATTGAGTGGAATCCATCCCTCTTCTCTCCAAAAGACTGAAATTAAAAGATTTGTTGAATTTCACACACCTTTTTGAAAACTGAGTTCTAATCATGCTTACTTGTGAAGTTTAATCACTAGGCAGTTAGGTGGCACCAAGGATAGAGCGTTGGGTATGGAGTCAGGAGTGCCTGAGTTCAATGCAAACTCAGATACTTACTAACTGTAAGCCCCTGGGCAAATGAAAAGTGGGGATAATAACATCACCTACCTTGTAGGACTATGAAGATCAAATGAGATAATATTTGTAAGGTACCTAGAAAGCACTAAATAAAAACTTATTCACTTCGCTAATATTCATTAAAAAAATCTAAGGAATTTTTAAGATATATCACTTAAATCTGAAAAGCATAACTCTAATGAGTTCTTCACTCATAGTAGATGTTCAACAAATAAAATTGAATATGATGAACAAATTTGCTCTATGTGCTTCAACATGTCCCAGGAACATGAACTATTTAAGTTTACAAATGCAACTGCATTTATGCTATTACCTTGACAAATAGTGGAAGTCTGTTTTCTTTGAAGGCAAAAAAACTGAATATATGATGTTGACCACTCTTTGTTAGTGGTACCAGATTCCCAAAGCAGTCCACGTAGATAGGTTTTCCTTCTAATACCTATGGAAGAATTGGGAGAAAGGGGATGAAGAAACAATATATTAAGGCAAGTACAATTTTATTTTTGTTTAATATAGATATGATAACTGAACATTTACCTGGAATTGAATGTTCTCTGAGTATATGCATGTACCATGACTTTTAAATTGTCATAATAATTATGTAAATTAATCTGATGCCAGACATCTAGCACTATCTACACCTTTTTATGACTAGTTGGAAGTTTCAAATGATTGGGGCCTTTCAAGTTCTCTGTAGATATGCAATTTCTTGTTTTTAAATCTATTAAAGGATCCTGTAAAGATACCAGCATTTAAAAAAAAATGAATCCAGCTCTCCAAACTAAAATGACTAAACTGAGTTACTTTGGTACCATTGAGATTCAGATCATGCCACTAGACAGATGAGTTATAGTGTGAAAACTAAAGTAAAGGGAAAAGTTCATTATTAACAAAAAAAAGAATACTCATAAATTCAAGAATAAGGTACATTTCTCAGGTTCTTAGTAATCTGAAAACTTAAAAACAAGAACCTAATTCTGTAGGGGGTGTGATTCACCACTTATCCCAAAACAAATGTCTTTAGATAAAATTCTGTAAAGACTTTAAAAAGATTTTTAGAAAGACTGTACTTTTCCCTTTGAAGAACCCAATATCCTTAACATCTACTAAAACCATGCTTATTTCATATGAGTATTGGCTACAAATTCATCTGAATTTTTGAATCACTGATCTTGAATGGCTATAGACTTGTAGTCATTCAAATCAGCAGATGAAAGGAATCTTTGTATTAATTTCCCAAGCTCTGGTTATTTTGTGGTTTTGTTGTTTGGTCTGGACTCATCTTTATTTTCATTCTGCTTTCCATCTATTTAGGTTGGATAACACTAAGGGCTGCATCTGGCTTTGTGCAAACAGTACCTCCACATCTCTGCTCCTGGCGACCTCAGCAAAGTTTTCCTGTTGCTCCAGGGTCTTGTCCACTTTGTCATCGGTCATGCAGAAACATCGCAACCGTGCTTCGATGGGATCCTGTGATTTGGCAAAAACTACAAATTTGGCCATATAGGGTACACAGATGATCTCTCTATACACTTGGGAAGCAAAAGTAACAGATTCTTGAATTTGTCGACAGTCTATCAACCAGAACCTAAAGAAGGAAAGAACATAACGCTAATGAGTTCTTTACCCGTAGTAGATGTTCAATAAGTGCTGGGTAGCAATGGATGAAATAGGATTCATCTTTAAGGAAAAGCTATTGATTATTTCATTTGCCCTTTTAGGGGGAGCTTCTTTCATAAGCCATCCAAAAGTTTATACCATTAGGAATGCCGCAAAAGTTTTAAAAAGACTTTTGTAATCTTGAACTTTTCCATTGCTCCATTCTCAAAACATTTTCTGCCTACAAAACAACTCAAATTTGTATTTTTTTACCTCCAACACCAATCTATAGTAAAAACAAAACTGCATTTTCCTTCTATAACCTGTGACTCCTCTGCTCATTGGAAACTGTTAGCGATCACAGAATTTTAAAGTGGTGGAGAAACTGTCAGGATTATCTAGTACCACTCTTCAATTATACGAATGAAGAAAAAGGCAGGTGATGCAATGGAGAGAGTATAGGACATCCTGAGTCCAAATCCTGTCTCAGACAGTCAGGAGCTATGTGACTCTGCATATCTCTTTGTGAAATGCATTTAACAATAGCAACTACTACACAGGGATGTTTTAAGACTCAAATACGCAAAATTCTGAGTGTTATATAAATTCTAGTTATCATTACAAAAAGTACAGGTAATTATTTGCTTTTAATACACAGTGTAAGTCCCTCATACTCTTTTTGTTTCTACAGTCATGCAGCTGTTTTCTACAGGAACAAGCCTTTGGAAGTCTTCCATCGTTTGTTTTAAAACTGTGGGTTATCATGCAGAGGATATTCACTCACATAGTTTTGTTGTTTTAAGCAGTGTTGGCTGTTTTGCTGACAGCAGGAAACTCCAGCTTGAGACCTGTGAGCCTTTGGAAAAGTGCTGGCAGCTTTTCTAACCATAATGAGCCAATCAGAGCAGGATGCTATCCATTTTCCTTATATTTGACTGTAATGGGGGCATGTTTTTCATTATGTTATCACTGTTACTTCTCCTGACAAATCTTGTTTAACATATAAAACTCAACCCATGCTATATAAGAAAATATCTAGCCTTTTTTCTCTGAGACAATGGAATAAAACAAAGTAAGAAAGCCAGTTTTCAGGGGACAAAGTCAGTAGCAGAAACTTCCTGTGTATCACCATACCTGGCAGACACATTGGTTGTAAAGGAAACACATTCATTGACAAATGTGAGTGGTGTGGTCCCTGTGATATCTTCCCACTGTGCTGGAGTTGTTCCACCTGAAATAATAACAATTGGACACACACACACACACACACACACACACACACACACACACACACACAAATTAAAGATCAGGAAAAGCTCCATCCACAGAATCACAAAAAATGTTCCAATGCTAGGGTTCATTACACCTCAACCACCAAATAATACAATGAAAAGAAGGCAGTTCATGCTGCTTCAGTTAACAGAATTTAGATAGTAACATGCCAAGGGTCATTGGGATATCAGTTTTCCGCTTAATAATCTGGCTTAAACAATAATTGTTAGCCTCTGAAAACTACTTTTGAATCTTGTGCATTCTCCAATTATACAATTCCCTAGCCAACCTGGTGACTATTAATTCTACATTGGTAGAAGGAATAATGTATAAATGTTTATGATTATCTTCCTATTAAAGATAGTATAATTAACCTTGCTAAGCATTTTCATAATTGTGGGAAAATTGGAAGAGAACTCTCTTAAGTAGAGCATCCAAAATGCTTACAAGACACCTTGTGCATATACCATAACAAAATAGCCTATGGACTTCTTAATCATCTATCTGTCAACAAGTATTAAGTGCTTACCTACATTGTGCTGAAGGGTTTGTGCTAAGGGCTTGAGTATCCAAAAGGAGGCAAAAATATGGTCCATTAACTGAGGGAGCTCATATTCTAATGAGAGATACATTTACATGTATATATATAACATATATATACACACACATATATATAAATATGCTATACTTTTATATATCTATTTATTTTATATTGATAGATATTATATGTATATAATTATATATATAACATATACACACATATATATAGTAGATATTTAGGAGGTACTAAATAAGAAAATCCGAAGTAACATTTGAAAAATGAAGATTCCTTTTTTAAAAATATAGTTAAGAACACAGAAATCATTGCTAAATCATCAGAGCCTTACAATATAGTCAAAATCAATAAAAATGAGGTCTCATCAATGTGTAAGAGAGGGGTTTACAAGCCAAGCCAAGCATGCAAAACAAAGTAAAGGACCTCAGCTGTCAATCAAAAAAGAACATTCTGAATAGAATGTTCCCAGGAAAGACAGTTGGAGTCAAGCCAGGCTGAAGAGGGAAGAAGCTGGGAACAGGTCCCCTGTTAGCTTCTATCATAGGCTGAAGGACCCTTGGGTGGGCTTCTGGAGCTAGGCTGAGAAGAAATTAACTTTTGTTGGTGGCTAAGTGTGGTGAAGAAGATATTGGTGTCTTTGAGATTTGAGTTTTAAGGAAGAAGAAAGAAGGTTAAACAGTTATCCTCCCATCTCATTGACAGACTCGTGTCACAGATGTGACAGGACTGATCTTTCTCAAAATCCTCCCAACCCTCATTATAGATTAGGGATAACCCCATCCCTCTCACCTCAATTTCCATTCTTGTCCTGTTGTTCCCAATAAACCCCCTTACTTGAGAAAGGAAGAGAAAAGAGTTTTTCTTCATAAACCTCATAGTCCACTCAGGGAAGGATGGGGGAGGGGCGGAGCTAAAGGCTTCAGAAGAGAGTGGTGAAGGGAGGTGGAGGATAGGAAAAATGTTGATCTTTTAGCCATCAGTAGTGATCAATTGGCAACCTCAGAATACGCCCTCTAGTAGTATCTCTCTAGTCAAGCCAGAGTATCTCATTTACTACAACTAGAATATCTCCACAGTATCCTTTTCTAATACATCAATTCCAACCTGACTCACTTAAATGTGCTTTTGATACCCCAAATCCAAAATGGATAAAACAACAGACTCTCATAATTTCCTAGGAAAGCGTAACTGATGTAAGTCAATTACCACCAAGAATATAGCAAAAGATTAAAAACTTTCTTGGTGAGAAAACAATTTTCTTGCCAAGGCAACACCCTATTTAGAACATAAACTTATTTTGAAAGTCATATGAGGAAAGGTAGTACAGGATTAAAAACAGTATTGCCTAGAAAAGTATGTTTACAAAAAGTTTAGTAAGAAATCAAAGTTAAGGCAAAGCATCCTGAAGACATTTAAAGATGACCTGGAAAGACAATAACAATAATTTCATTTTTTTATTTGTCTTTTGTCAGTATCCAATCTTGATCACTCTCCAATACATGACAAAGATCTCCCCCTCTTCCTTTTAGTTATTGTCTCCTCTGGGTTCTCAAGGTACCACTCTGTTATGATTCCTTTTTAAATCTATCAAACCAATACATCCTATATTAGCTCCTTTACAGAATGATCAGTCATGACCTGTCCCCTTTGCATGTATATATCCTACAGTCCCACCCACTTCTCTTTTCTTTTGAAAATCTCAATTTTCATGGATACAACAATCATCTGTATTTAGAAGCCTCACAAATCTTCAGATAACCCTTTAGTCTGTTTCCCACTACCTCACCTGACATTTCTCTCTGCCTTGATATCCAGAAGTACTTCAAATTCAAGAAGTCTAAAACAGAATTCATTCTCTTTCCCCTAAGTAAACCCCTTCTACAAACCTCCCAATTTCTCAGTGGCACTTTTATTTTTCTAGTCACCCAGGATTTCCATCTTGAACTCATTTGTGACTCTTCATTTTCAATCAGTCTTTGTAGACAATTGGTTGCCAAGTCTTGGTGATTCTACTATGTCATGTCAATCCACTCTTGACAACTTATACCACAGTCATTTCATATCTCACCTGGACTATTACAAAAATTGTTCTCCATGCAACCATTGTCTCTCCTGTATCTAATACATCTTCCACTTTGCTGCCAAGTTGATATTCTAAAATTTCAGGTCTGAACACATCATTCTTCTAGACTATGACTCCTTTCCATACATTCTGTGTTACTCATACAATACATTCCATATCCTGCCTCTGTTCCTTGATAAAGGTTATTCCTTGTGCCTGGAATATTTTTCCTCCCAAGCTTGTGGTCCCTTTAAGGACCATTTCATATTCCAACTCCTTCAAGAAATCTGTCCTGTTTGCACCAGTTAATATGCTCATTACTACATATATATTTTGTGGCATATCCCAAATTTACTCTTCTGCAAATATGTTGTATTTTCCCCTATCTCTAGCATAAGGTAATCTCCTTGAAGGCAGGAACTGCTTCATTCTTGCATCTCTATCCTCAACTTTCATGGCAATACTTTTACTTAGCAGTCACTTAATGTTGATTCTTTGGTTGTTCTGTATACAAGTCTAAAGGATGGGGTGTTTAGGCAGATTACCATTTTGTATAATTTCTGATTGCATTTGCAAGAGACTGACTGGTACTTAAGATGAAAGAAAAAAGAAATGGATGAATGATAATCTGTTCCACTGGATTTACTCTACCATCCATCATGCAATTAAACCTCAGAGTTGTTTGTCTGATTTTTTTTCTTCTAAATGATTTAGTGTTATGCAGAGAAAGGCTATTTTCTGGGTATATTGGTCTATAACATATGTATAAAATTACATTAATAAAAAGTGAAAATAGAGAAAGGGGATTACTAAATAATCCCTTTAAAAGTATTAAAATTTAATGTTAATATTAAATAAAATTTTAATCTTAAAATATTAATATTTAGAAATATTAAATATATAATTATAATAAATATGTGATATAAATAAAAATGTTAAAAAGGAAAAAGAAAAAGATATTTTATAAAAATTTATTATTGAGGTAGACTTATCTAAAGATGGGAAAGATTATAAATTGGAAGGTTTGGCTTAAAAAAAGGTGAGAAACAGATCATTGTGATTGCTCCTCCCTCCTAATATATAAAAGAAAACCATCCCAAGTGATGATTGATTAAAATTTCTTTAGTCCATGTTCCTACAAAAGTGTTATTATGACTTTTAGTACCTACCTTCCAAGGTTATGAGGATCAAATGAAATAATTGTCAAGCACTTAGCACAATCCCTAACACATAGTAGGTATTATATATAAGGTTAGTCATTATTATTTATTATGAACATTATGAACCATCTCTCATAAGTCATAAGAGAAGCTGAGCCAGTATTTTTATACATCCAACATAAAAGTTGGTGATGTCTTATAACTCACCTGTTATGCTGCATAGTAACCTTAAAGTAGGTGTGTCACCCCCAAAACCATTCAGCATGCCATCACTGGAGGCTTTGGGCACAGGAATTGTCATTGTAATTGGCTTGTGAAATTTTCTTCTTCTGGGTTCCAATGTGACTATAGGGCTGAAAGTTGCTTTGTTGCCCAGGATCTTCCTAATGAGTTCACTGTGCATAGGTTGGGCCTTTTCAAAGGGGAAAAATTTGAAAATAAAATTGAATACTGACTCACATTATGAACCATCTCTTAGCCCCCTCAACCTCCCCAAAATGAACAAACAACTTTCCCCATTTGCCCTAATATTAGTTTGTTTAATTTCTGGAAAAAATGATTTTGCTGGATGTTTAATTATCATTATTCACTTATTTTTATTATTCATTTCATATTATTCACATAAATGTTCATATTTTCAAAGAGCTTTATGATTAACTTTATTTTTCTGAATTTACATTGAGCATCTTTACAGATTTTATTCATGTGACTAAATTCATCAGAATCATTGGTATCCCAAATATGATACACACCTGCAAACCAACCCGGATCCTCTTTGTTAGTGCTCCCTCGGGGAAGACAGCCTGCACTTGGGATACCACGGTACTGCTTAGCACACCTCCCTCTGGTCCAATTAAATTGCTGTCTTGCTTGATACGGGACACAACTGCAAAGTACTGTGGGAAGTCTCGAGTGATGATGCGACATATCCGTTTCTTTTCTAAATCTTCAGGGCTATCAAGCACTGAGACAAGAAATGACCCATCTTTACATATCAAGGGTATCTTACAGAAAACATTCTAATGTATTTGGGCTTATCAGAAGAATCTATAGTTTAAAACAGAGTTTACAGGAAAAATGAAAATAAAGAGCCTCTTCACACAAGTCTGGAATGTATTTGAACTTAATGCTTCAAACAGAATTGAGAGAAGAATGATGACTCTAATCTTATTTACAAAGTCAAGAGAGTGATGATAACCTTTAAAAATTTCACTTTATAAAGGAAGAAATTGAGATTTGGGCCACTTGGAATTTTCCCATATTTGGTTAGTATATATATCACAGCCAGGATCTAAAGTCAGATCTCTCCTGACTCCAAAGCCAGCATTTTCCCCACCATACTCAAGTGTTTGTAGCGTATCATCATTAGGAGGTAGCAATGTGTTTCTTGATGTGTGAGAATGAACCTTAAAAAAAATGTTACAAAATAGTCTTGGAAAGTTAATGAGTGATAAAGAATGATATGCATCTGCCAATGGAGAAGTCAGGAATCAAATATTCACAAAGAGAGACCAATGTGAGAATTTGTTTTATCTTAACTTCATGTGTATATCTGTCTAAACGGGTTTCATTTTTCTTTTTTTCTTCTGGGAGAAGAGGATGGAGAAAAGAAATAACTTTTTTTTTTAATTTTTAAGAAGAAAATTTAATTTAAAAATAAATTCAATGAGATTAAATTGCTTCAATATTTCCATCTGCCTCTTCTTTAAACTCCAAGAACTCATTACCTTCATCCATGCCATTTAGAATTTCATTCAATTCATCCTCTGTGTATTCACAATAATGCTCTTTCCAGCTGTCCCCATTTTCACTTCGAAGAATCACCAGTTCCCTCTCCTTTCCTCGAAGAGCCGCAAAATGAGGGATCTCCACAATCACAGGCCTGGCACAGCAACATAGCATGTTAAATATAGGTAGAAATTTCCCAGAGGCAAAGTAAGAAGTTCTATTCTGTCTGTTCCAAAGAGACCTGGAATTACTCTCTTTCTAATGGCAGGCACATCAAGGTCAGCTCTCTGGCTCTCATCAGGAAGACATTACCATAAAGTAGTATTTTCTAGCATAAGAAACTACCTCCAACCCCATCCACCCTTCCATGCTTCAGGTAGATGTTGCCTTAAGTCAAATGATGCTGTATTGTGAATCCAAGTGTGCATCCTGCACCCTTTTTTTTTTTAATATATGGAAAGTACATTTAACCAAATAAATTCATGGGCAGTGCTAGAATTTCTACTTTAAAACATCTTAAACAAGGTAGAGGGTGGCAGACAAGGAAGGACAAATGGTAGTTTAAGAGGGAAGATGGCGGGCTTGGATGCTTCACAGGTTGAAGTACTTAACTTTATATAGGGTGATGTAGAAAGAGTTCATTATTTATGGAGAGTCATGCATTCATGGATTGCTTGTATTTTCTCCATTCAAGGAAAAAAATAGGCATATCTCCACAATATGAAACTAACCAATGGGAATGATCAACTCTGCCCAATTGTGTCATATGCCTATTACCATTAACTTCCACTGGATGCACTATCCCATAGAGGGTGTTGCCTTTTTGTTGTTTGTTTGTTTTTTTTTTTTTAGCTTTATGCTCTCTTAGCACACAAGGTTTCCTTATGGCTTCTGATTCAAATCCAGGTTGCTTTGCTACAGACTTTATGTTCAATCCAACAACATCATAAATGGCACATAGTACAACTAGGCAGATCTCATGCTTCAACGAAAAAAAAAGTCACAGAACTTTGAGAAAAAAAAGAGTATTAAAACATATCACTCAAAACAACGACAACAAAAAAGAACCACATACCACAAGGGTCAGAAATGGCCCACTAAAGGTAAGATATACAGAATTTAAATCATATAGAGGGACAATGTCATGGGCACAATGACATAAAGAGAAATAATATTGCAGAAGAGAGAGAAGAATGGGAAGGCCAGCAACCATCAATTTGTTTTAAGTCGCTCCTACCCAAGGAATTTGGTTCCAGGAGGCCCCAGCTGAAGGATTCGGCTGACCAAGCTTTCTCCCTCATTAAGTGGGGGAGGAGCCGTTGGCAGGTGAAGTTTACTGAGTACATCCAAAGCAGCAATGAAAGAAAGAACATAAGTAAGCTCCATGTATTGTTTTTTTTTTGTTTGTGTTTGTTTTTGTTTTTGCTTTTTCCTCCACAGAAACCAGTGTCAAGGTCTAATGGACAGAGTGGAGTAAAGTTTCACACTGCCTTTAGGTTCTGCTCCCTCCACGACTCACGAGGCCTAAGCAACTGGAGCCCAGTGCGTACAGTGGAGGTGCAAATGGAGTGGGAAAGCATCGGTTTGGGTAGACCTATCACTCTTCATTTTCATTGCTAGGACACTCCCCCAAAAAATTGCCCCATGGGAGATAACCAAGGTGTTAGGAATGTTATAAAAAAAAATAACAACTCTGACTCTGTAGAGATGGTTTGGAAGATGAGTTTTCATGGATATTTCTCAACAGACTTAGAGATTGATAAAAAAAAATGGTGGAATCAACTGAGGTTGTGAGAGAAGAAAAGAGACTGGTGTGGAGAAAGAACAACTAAGGAATGACCAACCATTAGAGAAATTTATGACTGAACCCAGAATTGGCCAGTTTTTTGCTTTTTGGTTTTGTTTTTTAAGGGATACGGAAAATGGCTTCTGTAACTGGGAAATACAGACAAACCTATTTCCAGTTATGAAAGTTGTTTGATGCTTTGAGATCTGCACCAAATCTCAAGGCTTCAGAACTGGCTGGGTTCTCAAGCAGGAATACTGGGTGCAGCAACGATCAAACTAAGGTAATGGGACTCGTGGTCCCCAGGCTTCCTTCCCAGTGATTCAAGCTTTGACAGGTAACGACAGGACTTAAATACAATTGATTTGTTTCAAAACATTTTGAAACCTTTCCCTCTCCCCCAATTTCATTCTTTTGCCAGTTGTCAGCAGTTGCTATTCATTCTTTGGCACCTTGGGATGATGCCACTTCATAGGATAGCAGCTGAACAAATAAACAAAAGACAGGAAAGTGCTGGTTTGGGTTCAAAATTGCTAAAATGAGCATGGCAGCAGTTAGTTTCAATCTCCCAATGTTCCAGTAAAATATGACTAAACAAACTGCCATAGTAATTCTAAGGCTCTAAGTTGCAATTTTGATTGGGGGTTGGGGAGATGGGGAGTGGTTTGAATCACAAAGGCTCTGTTATTTGGAGATCCTAAGGAAGGGGTTCTTAACCTTGTTTATTTTATTTTATTTTTGAATTATGGACCTCTGCCCAGAATAATGGCTTTAAGTGCATCAAATAAAGGACCCAGATTACTCCCCCCTCCTTTTTTTAAAGCTCACAGACCCCAGGTTAAGAACCCTTGTCCTAAGGTAATGCAGTTTTACACCTTGAAGGTCCTCATCCAGTGATTCAGGGTTACACCTAGAGCAGACTTTAACAACAATTTTGGATTTGTACTTTTTGCACTAAACAGGCATAATTTAAATAGAAAAAGTAAATATTTACTTACCTCCAGCAAGAACATGATTTCCATGTTAGAAGTCCAGCAACAATTACGATATTGAATCAACCCATTACAAACATAATGAACCTTATTGCCATTTTAAGCAAAAGTGATAAATGATTACTTAGAATTACAAGGCATTTGCACCAAGTTCATCCTTGATGGGCTACTACCTTTGTTATGGTATGCCCAAATGAGCCAATCTGCTTTCAAAATGGCCCACTACCATCTTCAGTTTTATTTCTGGAATCTCCAACAGAAGATGTAAGCTTTTTCACGATTGACAGAAAGGCTCGTTAAAAACTCTTACCCAAGGAACTGAGCGCCAGAAGGTCCAACTTCAATGAGCCGGCTGGCCAGGCCTTCTCCTTCCACCATTGGGGGCATTGTGGCCAGTCTATGGCGTTTGACTAGTCGGCAAGTGACTCGTGTTGGGGCGGTACATTTCCGAGGTGGAATAATAATCCTGAGCCCGTTGTGTCTGCAGCCACGCATAGCACCACCTCGGGCATCCACCATAAAACTAACCAGGAAACTAAAAATTGAAACACATTAAATGGATTTGCAAAATACTGGGTGCATGTTGAACTCTGCTGTTTTAGTGTTCTTTGTATACTTTATTCCTTCCCAATCAATGCTTTCCTTTCTAAATGTGCACAGTACCACATGCTGCTTCCCTTAGATACATAGCGGTAAATATTGGTTTGAATGAGTAATCCTATTTTGCACCAATGCCTGTGATCCTAGATGCTTTGTACCCGACAAAAGGAATTATACTAATTTATGTTGACAACGGTGACATCGAAATGTCAGCTGGGAATAAAAATATGTCTAATTTAAATAAGAAGGAAGTGGAAGGGAGTAATAGAAAGCAACTTTACCAATGTATTGGTGTATTCTCATTCTTCTGTAAATGGATAGGTCTATTGCTAATATCTTGGCTTCTTTATGTGTAAGTATGTGCATGTGTTTAAAGCAAACCCTTTTGACAGACCACATTTAGATGGGATGTGTGGGTAGTCTATTGGGGACGGAAGATCTATTGGCACTCAACAGGTTTTTGATACAATTTCTTTTCTAAAATTAGATCCTGTCTAACTTCCTCTTCTATTAATCAGAACGTGAGTCTCAAATCAGTGCATGTGCAGTCTTACCTGACTTCCTCAAATTTGAGGAACATTACTGGTTTTCAAAATCTATCAGAGTGCAAAATTTTGAATAGACTCTATTAATTGGTTCAAACCTAAAACTGCTAATTCTTTAAATCAGTCATTGCCTTTACTCCCATAATTTTCATAATCTCCCCTGATGGAAACACAATGGGAAAAATAAGGACAAGAGTGGGACAATTTCAACATTAATTCTTTCCATTCCATGTTTTTAAGCTAATTCTAATATTTTTAAATATAGATTCAAGAAAGTTGGGGCTCATTTAGCTATCATTTAGCTATGAGGTTTTCCATAAAGTAGTTTAAGCTAAGTGGCTTATCACAGCTAATCACTGACTCATATAAAAATATCCCCATTCTTTTTGCTTTTCTAATGGTTCATGAAAAGACCTGGCATAACAAGGACCCTGTCCTAACTCATTCAGACAGGATTTTGTTGCTTTTTCTTTTTTAAACTCTTACCTTCTGTCTTAGAAGCAATGCTAGGTACAGAAGAGTAGTAAGAGCAAGGCAATTTGGCTTAAGTGACTTGTCCAGGGTCACACAGCTAAGGAAATATCTGAACCCAGATTTAAACCCAGGCCCGCCTGTCTACAGATTGGGCTTTATCCACTGAACTATCCAGCTACTCTTCAAATAATTTTAAAAGGAAAATTCCAGGAGAGGCAGAGGCAGAGAGGTACATTAGTCATTATTCTCAAGTAACCTACTTTGATATCACTTTTACCAATCTTTATCCCATTCTAAGCTTTTTCTGCATCTCTCTGCTATGTATTCCACGCATCAAGGCTTCTTCTATTGTACAGTAACAGCACTTAAACAAAGGTCTTACATATATGCATACAAGTAAAGTCGATATCCCTTAAATGACCTGCCCTTTGAATAAAATTCTGATAGCATCTTAATGAGGTTTGTTGGAAAGGGAAAATAAGAATGCAGGTGGTAGGGATGTTACAGCTATATTAGTAGCATAGTCATGGCAGAACTGCAGCAGAATCATCCCATCTAAGATACTGTATCCATGACAACACTTTAAACAGAAAGAGATGTCATACAAATAAATTATATGATACAAACACGATACAGTTATGTTCTCTTTCAGGGCATACCAGAAAAGAAACATTAGCATCCACTTCATATCCAAACACAAGAAACCTCATTCCACATGCTGTTAAACAGAAATCCCATTGTTGGCTACGAAAATGGATGAGGAGGCACTGAGTGCCCTTCCAAAGCATGTCATGCATAATGAAACCCCATGAAGAAGTGTCACAGACCTTCCCACACATGCAGCAGCCAGCCTACCACCTACCATTCATTCATTCATTCCCAGCCCTCTAAAATTTTAGTGTGAGGTGTAAACTGGGGAGTACAATCAATAGTTCATCCTGAAGGGTTGATGTTTCTTTTCCTTATTAAAAAACAATAAGAAAATGTTGGCTGCTTTTCATCTCTTACTATTAACCCTTAAGCATGAGCCTTAAATTAATTGTTTCTATTTGAATGTTTAAAAAACTCTAGGACTCATAAGAATAAACAAGAATGATAAAGATTTTAATTTGGCAAAAGTTTTTTCCATTTTTCCCCATCTCTGGCTATGGTATTTGTGTAGAGATTTGTACTAAATTTAAAATCTTGCATATCCATGATAATAAAGATTTATTAAAGTTTCATCCAGTGGCCATAAAATGCTTCTAAACCTTATGCGATTGCTAATGCTTTCTCTGTTCCCATGTTATGGGGCATCCTCTATTATCATTAAAACTGCTACTTCTATTAATACAAATCATTTAAAATATTTTTAAAACCTCTTTAAAACCCCTTACCTTCTCTCTTAGAATCAACATTAAGTATTGGTTCTAAGGCTGAAGAGCAAGGGTTTGGGGATTAAGAAGACAATGGGGATTAAGTGATTTGCCCAGGGTCACACAGCTAGGAAGTATCTGAAGTCAAATTTGAACCCAGGGTCTCCCATCTCCAATCCTGTTGGAGTGGGTCGCGTAGCAGCCCCTGAAATAATTTTCAGTATACTTAAGAGCCTTACTCAATATTGATGGTTTTATATTTATGTGATGTCATCATAAATTAATGTACGATT
Source organism: Monodelphis domestica (assembly GCF_027887165.1). Taxonomy (NCBI): domain Eukaryota; kingdom Metazoa; phylum Chordata; class Mammalia; order Didelphimorphia; family Didelphidae; genus Monodelphis; species Monodelphis domestica. Next base: position 246,113,411 of record NC_077232.1, read on the forward strand.
TAATAGTAATATCATGACCTAGTGAAATGTATTTGATCAGTTATTCCTTTCCTCTAAATTCCTTTGTCTTCTAACTGCTCCATGTTTTTAACTTTTTAAGGACACCAATCATTTCTGGAGCCCCTCTTTATTTCCCAAACAAATGTGAAATATATTAAACAAAAATAAATGTTTTAATAATCTTGCTCTCTTCAAGTACACCAGTGATTTATAACTGTCAAATCCAATGGTCTTTCCCCCATCTTCATTTTTGTAGACTGTTCTGGGGCATTTGTCACAGTTGCCCCTATCTCCTTCTGGCTATTCTAATGATGTTCTTGACTCTCGTCTATCTCCTCTATAGACCTATTTTTACATACCCCCTCTTTCCCTCTTATAGCTCTGTGCACTTTTGTATATATGCTCTGTTCCATGTCTCACAAGTACACTCTCCACATTGTTCATTGCCTGTTCTAATCCTCATCGTTCAAGACTCAATTCAATTTCCTTGAAACCTTCCCTCATTCACATGAAAGTAATCTCTCCTTCCCCACATTTTCTCATATCACTTGGTTTGAATATCTCTTTTTTTCTTATCACACTCTGTACCCTCTCATATTTACTTGAGTAAATTCTTATAATGTTGGATTGCCATTATTTTCCTCTAGCTTTGTACCATCATTTCTTAAAAGAGTAAGTCTACCTCACACACAGTGGATATTTGATATGGATTTTCTTGGTTGAAATGAGGTAGTTTATGGTCAAGTCCATTTTAAGACTCTATGCTTACATGTGGAAAAAAGGAGAGATTGTGGAGTACAAAGGTATTTTATTTGTAGCAATAGACTGTTTTTGGTGTCCATATAGATTTTGTCACAGTCAAAGAGATGACAAGTTTTTCAAAGGTTAGGGCTTTACTCAATGGTTCCAAGATGGAAAACAGCTGTAACTTCTAATGGGTTCTATAGACCATTCTTTCTTGAGGAATTTCAGGGCAAAATTCATTTATTTCCTTCTGTTATATTAAAATGGGTTGCCAGAAGACAGGAATGAGGAAAATGAAGTGTTTGACTCTACCATTTCTATCAAAAATGAAATAAAAATAAATCTGCCCAAGGACTAGTATCATACAGGTGGAGGTAGGACAATAATTATATGTTTTAGAGTCAAGATTCTGTGTTGAAAATAAAGAAATGGCGAGAGAGAGAGAGAGAGAGAAGAGTACAAGACTTCTAGATTAGCTAACACAAATGTACAGTTACTAAGGAATCCTGGTGTGTTCTAAGACAGATATTATAAGGATATGGTGGTGGAAGGAGCACTACACTGGAACTCAGAAGAGAGAAGGCTTTGAATGATTGGTTTGCCCTATCCGTGTGACCTTAGGCAAATAAATTCCTCTTTCTAGATCCTGGTTTCCTGGGTTGGAATTAATCATTTGGAACCACTTCCAACCTTAAGCTTTTTAGAAATTCTGTGAGGAATTGGTAAACTTGCTTCTGGAAGAGGTTTGAGGGAGATGTTTTATGTACTATTGTTCATCCCGGGATATGATTTATTGTTGTTCAATTATTTCAGTTATGTCTGATTCTTTGTGACCCCATTTGGGGTTTGGCCATTTCTTTCTTCAGCTTGCTTTATAGACGAGAAAACTGAGGCAAGCAAGATTAAATGACTTGCCCTGGGTAACACAGCTACTAAAGCAAGTTATTGAGGTCAGATTTGAACTCAGGAATATAGGTCTGCCTGATTCTAGCATGGCACTATATTTTACCACCTAGATGCCCAGGGATATGATATTGTTTTAAAATTCAAAACGTAAAAAACCACCAGAGGATATAAAGTATGACTCAGATGAAGGAGTTAACAAAATATCTTATAAAACCTAATATATATATATATATATTATATATATATATATATATTTTAAAGTATAGATTAGGGGCAGCTGGGTAGCTCAGTGGATGGAGAGCCAGGCCTAGAGATGGGAGGTCCTAGGTTCAAATCTGGCTTCAGACACTTCCCAGCTGTGTGACCCTGGGCAAATCACTTGACCCCCATTGCCTAGCCCTTACCACTCTTCTGCCTTGGAACCAATACACAGTATTGATTCTAAGATAGAAGGTAAGGGTTTAAAAAAAAAAACCAAAAAGGATAGATTAACAAGAACCTGAATTCTACCTCTGATGTTTAATTTCCTGTGTGATCTTTGGCAAATCACCTAACATTTATGGGCTTCTCTTTCCTTATCTGTAAAATGAAAGGGTTGGACCAAAAGAGGTCTCTTTCAGCTCTAAATCTATGATCTTAAAATCCTAAATAGAGACTAAAGTTATTGCTAAATCTATATAAGAAGTTAAAAAATAAGAAAAACAGTATTGAAGGGAAACAAGAAATAAAATGAGTAGTACAATTTTCAAATGTTTTAATTAGATTGTTTCAATGATCCACAATGATCAACAATGTAAAGTGGAAAATATCAGGATAAGTCTGATTTTTTGAGATCCTGAAAAAAGTCATTGTGTGGTCCATTTCTCCACTAGAGTGAGTCTCTGTATTTCATCTGGTACTCCAAACTCAACAAAGTGGAAGACTGATAGATGGTAGTTGGCTAGATGAAAATATTGATTGAAATTAATAGTGAATTGTTGGATAAATCCCTTAATTACTTTTGGCCTCAACTTCTTTATCTATAAAATGAGAAGGATGTTAGACTAGACTAACCTTGAAGTCCCTTCTAGCTCTGAATGTTCAAATCTTTCCTCATACACTTACTACCTGTGTAACCCTGGGCAAAATGCTTTGGTTTTCTCCACTGAAAAAAATGGAGTAACAAAAGCACCTATCTCACAGGTTCATTATGATGATCAAATAAGATAATATTCTTCAAGTGCTTGGCACAGTTCCCCGGCACATAGAACACTTACCTAATAAATGTTTATTCTCTCTGTACTCTCATTCCTTATGTTTGTATTGCAAAGTGATTATGAATGGTGTCAATTAGTCCAAGTAAAGTTTGGGAGGGATATTCTGAATCTTATTTGAGGAGCAGTTGTGTATGTCATAAAGATTTAGACACATATGTTGATGTGTGGGTAAGATCGTATTGGTATGTATGAATACAACATACATATATATTCAAACATGTATGACAATCATAAATATTACTCAAAATATTTAAATATTGTAATGTATATGTCTCATTTCAATTAATGAGTTCTTTACAAAAGGCATTAAAATAACATTGGGGTACCATCCTAATAATAATTGGGTTAACAAAAACTTTAAAATTATAAATGATTGATGAAAAGCACTGGAGGGATATTTAATGCAATCAATTGACCATGATTAATGCAAGAAACATATATATGTGTATAGATATTTATAATTTTTTGCTATGTTATCATTAAAACTTTTAACTAAGATGCTCTGTAGAAAACTATAAATGCCTAGCATGGTGCTTGGCACATATTAGATACTTAAATATTAAATGATATAGCTCCCAAAGTGGACTTTACAAACAAAAATATAGCATAGAAATTAGCTTAAATTTTAAATACATGACTTACTTTCCAAACGAAATTCAGCAATCATGAAAAATACAAATCACACTGGATTTTTCATAAATTGTGACATATTGCAAGTTATCACAATTTGAGAGAAAAATGCAAAAGCAACACAGTATCATTAAGCAGACCACTCGCCTACAGTTAGATCCCACTGGATTAAACAAGGCTACATGCTTCAGTTAATGCAGCAGAAGAGAATGATTCCAGTTTGGAGAACACTATACTCTTCCCCCACAAATCTGCTCATTTTTTAGGTACATAGACTTTTAATTCATTTAAGACTGGGGTCAGGATTGGAAAGGGTGAGAGGGAAAGGAAATTAAGACATTCCAAGTTAGTGACTGGGTAAAAGAGTAAGGGGGAAAAAATCATCAGGTTGCTTCAGTGATCCAAAAAAGTGCAATTAGAAAATATAGGGGTAAATCTGATATTTATGATACTAAAAAAACAACCTTATCTATCTCTTCCCCATCTTAAAGATTCCTTTGGGTTTCATGAGTTGATAGATTGATAAAAATTAGGTACAAGAAACAAGTCATTCAAAATCCATTCACTGTCACCACCAGGTATTTAATGGCATTTTGGTTTTATTGTTGCTTGAGAAAACAAAGGGTAGGAGACAAAAAATTGGCTTCATAATCAGAAGATCTGAATTCAGGGTGAATCCCCAGATCTTAAAAATGCTAATGGATTGATCGCTTAGGGTAAGTCACTGCACCTCTAAAAGCTTCAGTTTCTCCTCTATAAAGGAGTGATGGTAATACTTTCACTGCTGACCTTACAGGACTGTCCTAAGGAAAAAAGCTTTGGAAATCTTCAAGTGCTATAGAAATTACAACAAAAGGTGGTCCTAGAGATGAATATAATACTTTGTGGTATTTGAAATCAGAATATTTAGGTTATTTCTTCATGCAGTCTGATCATCTATGATGTTACAAAAGGATGAGTGTGGAAGGGAAAGAATGATTATCTATATAATTGAGGAATAATATCAATACAACCTTTTTTTTTTTGGTATCCCTAGTGCTTAGCACAGTGTGTGGCACACAGTAGATGCTTAATAAATGCTTGTTAACTGATTTTTAAAAACCTCTCCAATTAACATGATTTAATTGATCACATATTCGACTATCAATTGAAAAGTTACTGTGAGGTGAGATAATTTTCTGAAATGGCCAAAAGGGTATTCATTTAAATGCATAAAAACTAAGGAAATCACACAATCCACTAGAATATGGTGAGAAGACTAGGATTGGCTCATTGCCACTTAAAATTATAATCCTTTAAAAGACTTAAAAATAACTGAACCAAGCTGCATACCTTCTATAGAAATGCTGTGTTCAGCTACAGAGCTTCTTCTCATGAGAGGAAACTGGGAAGTATTGGCATATGATCCACATTGTCTAAAGCACTCTCCTTCCTAAATACAAATAACACTCCCACAAAAAAAAATAGCTACCCTTCCTTCCAAAAAATAAGATGAATGATGGCTAATGGCCTTCTCTGGTGACAAATCTGTTTCCTACATAGCCCCACACTAAAGCATCCTGAGGTAAGGTGAAGATAGGAAGAAATGATTCAAGAGGTGGGGAAAATGGGCGACATGTTCAGAAAAAGAAATTATGCACAAGTTCACCTGCTGCTGTCATGATCAAGACACGGAGATGAGCGGCTGCAACAGAATAGAGACTTTAGCACAGAGAAGGAATGGATAAAGTGAAATATAAAGAAAGAAATCAGAAAAGAATGCAACTAAAATATATTGTATATTTATGCACACACCATATATATGTATATGAGCACATATACATACATGCATAGATAGAGATATAGAAAAGATAGAAACAATGACTGAGTCTCATGCACTCAGATTGGCTACCAATTAAAATTTTTAATTCCATTCATAAGTTTATATTCTATAAATCAATAATTAAAGAATGTTTTCATTAAAGTGTTTTAAAGAATGACTTTATGACAAACCCTTCTAATTAAAATTTCTGTTCTCGTGAAAACTGACAAAGAAAATAACTTGGTAGAAATGGTTGCTAGAATCTGTCTTTTAACAATGTTCAGAATTTGTATTTTATAAAGGAGTTTGATATTGACACACACTGGCCAATTGTAGAGCATTGAATGGTTTGGTGACTTCCTTACAGTAATCACACATCTAGGACAAGTGAGAGGCAGGTCTAGAATCTAGGTTTTCCCAATGCTAAGACTTGACCTCTTTCCACTAAGTCATTTTACCTCTTTCTAACAATGAGAGGGTTTTTAAAAAAAGATAATGCCATTCTATAGTATCCTCTACAGAGATTCATGAATAAAATTAGTGACATGTGGCTCAGTGGATAGAGAGCCAGGCTTGAAGACTGGAGGTCCTGGGTTCAAATCTAGTCTCAGACACTTCCTAGCTGTGTGACCCTGCATGCTTTAAACCTCACTGCCAAACCTTTACCTCTTTTCTTCCTTAGAACCAATGCACAGTATTGATTCTAAGAAGAAAGGTAAAGGTTTAAAAAATAAATAAAATTAATGACATATTCCTAAAATGTTTAACAATTATGATGTCCCATATTATAATTCAGAGGCATTCATGTTATGATGTGTATATTTGTGCAAGTCCTTTTAGGGTACATTATGGGTATCCCTAAAGGGTAAAGATGATTTCTGTTCTTAAAGACATATAAAACTAAAAATAGGCAGGGAATTTGGAATGACCTAAAAAATTACTATGGTACACATTATTGACCTATTATACACTAATATCAAGGCAATTTTTAAAATGGCACGGACCTCAGAATCAGTAAGATTTCCAAAATTACTCAACACTTTACTTGATTAAGCTGATAATATTAGATTAGCAGGAAAAAATATGCTGAAAGACTCATTACAGGCTCCTGGTATGGAAGCTTTATCTGCCAATTCAAATTAGTAACTTTCTTTAATTTATAGACAAGACTTTGTGGGGGGAGCGGGGATACTGAGAGGTTATGTGATAAAGCTGACAAGTGTCAGAGGTAAGGTTTGAACCTAGACTCTAAGGCCCGATTTTCTTACCATTACACCTGAGGAAATCTGAGAATAGACCAATGGCAAGGATTGCCATTGTTAGTTATAATGCAAAGGATATTATTACTAAAGACATAGAGAAAATATTGTATTTAGCACTTTTTTGTCTTGACTTTTTAATGGGAAAGACTGAGTTCTTTGCACAAACAAAGGTTTCCATTAGTTCAATTCAGCTGAAAGAATTCAAGAACTCATAAATCCTAAAAAATGTTGGAAATTTTGGTTCCTTAGATGTTTCATCTAATTAGAAGAACTGAGAGTTTTTCCTCTTAGAGGAAGCTTTTTCCCACACATGATGCAGAAGACCTGCCCAAGAACACTGAAACTCCCAGGAAAAATACACGTTTTAGACATCAGATTCTAAAAAGTTCTTGATTCTTCAAAAATGTTAACTTTCAGCCACTAAATTCTTCATTTTAAATCACACCTTAGGCTCAAACAATAGGTGTATTTTGCTTTATAATAGGAAACTTTTGAAAAGTTTTTCTGTAAATTGACGTGATTAAATAGAATATTTTTAATCGATAGACTACCACTAATTTAAAGAAATTGACCCCAAATTCCTTTTCTCAAATGAAGAATCCTTTTGTAAAGTGGATAATCACCACCAGTTTTGCTTTGAAAATCAAATGTCCATTGAATATTTTCTTAACTCAAACCTCACTGAAATTCACTGCCTGGACCAACATCAAGGTAGCCTGTAAACATTTAGTAATTGATAAAGCACTGGAATTAAGAATCAAATTTTCTGGACTTGACACCCAATTCTGCCACTAGCTGTTTAAGCTGATAACACAATAATCATAATGGAAATTTCAGAGCAATAATAATGATAGCTGTTACTTAGACAGTGCTTTATACTTTTGTACTTTACAAACATTATTTTATCCTCATAACACTCAGGTACTTTATTATCCTTATTTTATAGATGAGGAAACTCAAGTAGACAGCAGTCAAGTGATTTGCTTAGGGTCACCTTGCTCATAAGGGCATATATAAGCTTGGATTTAAACTCAGTCTTCCTCCTCTCCATATTGAGTGCTCTATCCACTGAGCCACCTAGCTGTTTCAAAGTTCACCCTTCTGGGTCTGTAAATTGAGGATAATAAAACTTGCTTTGCTTAAGTAAGAACCAAATTAGGCATTATGAGGAGTCTTTTTAAACCATAAAATGCTATGTAAATATGAGTTATTATTAATACTAGTTTTAATTTCTAGAAGTCACAAAACTTTTTTGTGTTTTTTTAAATTATTTTTGTAGAGAAGTGGAAGATTTTAGATTGAAAGATGAGTCCAATTGGGTTGTTTAAACAGAGGATCAAACAATATTCAAAACTAAATATTTTATAAGAAAATTCTGAATTTTAGTTACAAAATAAAAGGATTTAATGAATAAATTAATAATGTTTTTATCTAGGTATTTAATTTTCCTTTTCAAAGTTATTACCTATCAAACTTTGAGATAAAACCTATTAAAGAAGTGGTTCAAGACATATTTCATTGACCCATTACTGTCTATACTAATTTTGCTCCTTAATAAAATATAAAGTCAAAGTTTCTTTTATTAGGAGCTTAAATTCAATTGTCTCTTTTAACATATTAACATCACTCACATTTCCTTGTATATTCAGATGAAAATTTAATATAGATCAATTAATTGATCGACCTGCATTTATTAAGCACTGACTTTGTGCTAGGCACTGTGCTTGGTTCTGGGAATAAAAAAATGAAACAATTCTTTCCTAAACAATATTTATGTTCTAATGAATGATATTAAGATTGTGTCTCCCTTTGGAAATTATTGAGTTGAATTAAAATAAATAGCTGAAAATGAACCTCACCTTATGTAATTAGCCTACTCTTTCAAAGTTCATATACTTTGTTTTTTTTTTTTTGGTTCATCAAATAATACTTCAAATACACTTAAGCAAATTACTGAGCTCTTCAAGGAATCTCTTTTTAAAGGAATTCTTAAGAACAAAGGTCAACTCAACTTTAAGCTTAGGTATTAGCTAAAGCCACTTGGAACTGTAGTCATTTTCATTCTTGTCTTTTTGACCCCTTAGTTTGGATAAATAAAAACTAATTTACTCACCCAGAATGAATTGGACTAGAAGAAAGAGCCACATTATCTAAATGGTCAGTACCCCAGCTAAGACGATAGGAAGTCCTTTCTGCCTCCTTGGCCAGAGTTGATACCTAGAACCAAAAAAATAATGAATTTAATAAAATATCATACTTCAATTAAATTAAATTTAATTAAAAATAAATTATACCTTCTATGACTTATTATGTTAGCTATGCAACTCCATATATCTAGTATTTATATAGAAAGGTCCAGTGATAAGTGCTATAAAATTCTTTCAGATTAGTGATCCAATAGAATAAAAAAGCCAAAATGCTAATCATGAATAAGATTCTGTGCCAGGAACTGAGGATACATCTTTGACAATGATATAGCTCCTAGCCTATTAGAATTTATATCCAATTGTTGTTACAGATGAGGATACTGAGGCAAACAGGGATAAGTGACTTGCCCAAGATCAGGTGGCTAGTAAATGTCTAAGGCTGGATTTGAACTTAGGAAGATGAGTCTTCCTGACTCCGGGTCCAGCACTCAATCCACTGAACCACCTAGCTGCCCTTATCTCCAATTATTGGGCCATAAGAAATGACAAGCATGAGGGTTCTGGAAAAACTTGGAAGATTGATATGAACTGATGTAGACTGAAGTGAGCAGATCAAGAACAATTTACACAATCACAGTAGTGTAGAGAAATAATTACTTTAAAAGATTTAAGAACTCCGATCAATTCAATTACTAATTATGATTCTCGAGTACCAAAGAGGAATTATGCTACCCAGTTCCTGATAGATAGATGATGGGCTCAAGGCTGAGAATGATACATATATTGTTTTCCATGGCCAATGTGGGAATTTGTTTTGCTTGCCTATATATATTTGTTTTCTTCTTCCCATTTGCTAGCTTATGGGGGAAGATGGCGGAAGACAGAGAAGGTAGAGTAAGGGTCCAAACAGTCCCTTTGAAGAAAACTGAAAAGAGGTCAGATGGAATCACCAACCAGCAGTACAGATTTGAAAGTTAGATATTGAAATTTTTATTTTTGCAGTTTCATGTACAATACTCTCCTTATGTTCTATAATATATATGTATAGAAACAGACATTTTATTTGGTGTTTGTTCATTTCAGAATAAGAGATGAAAAAGGATTTACATTCTCTTAGAGAATAAAAGACAAGTAAATTGATAAATATAAAGTAAGATCAAAGTGTGATGGTAGCAAGGAGAGTAACAAAGTATTCTAGGAAAATCTGAGGAGGTCAGCGGGTACCTTTATATGGGTAAATCAGAGAAAGCTTCAAGGATGAAGCTGAGATCATGAGAAAAGGCTACAATGGTAGGTGGCATGGGAAGAGTTTTAAACACCAAGACAAAGAGTCAAGGGTTTTATTTGGGAAGAAATGGAAAGTGACTAAAATTTTTAAACTTAGAAATGATGCAATCATATTTGTTTGTTAGGAAGTTTATCTTGGTATGAAGGAGGGATTGAATAGGTAAAATCTAGAGATAGGAAGCCCCGTTGGGAGGTCATTATAACAGTTCACTTTTGGTTATAAAAGCCATTATAAGGTGATAGAAAAGAGGAGAAAGTGCATTAGAAATTACAAAATTAGATCTTCAATTATGTTTCTCCATTTCACAGAATTTTGATAAACTATAGGGACAAATTTGCCTTTGGAAGCTAATAAAAAAAAAACAACTAGCTCTGTCTTTGGAATTCTAGATTTAATCATACCAAAAACCAATTGTCTTTTGCCTATATGTGACTGGTATACAGTAAGCACTTAATAAATGTTTACTGATTGACCATAGAAATGTCCAGAAGAGATCTGCAATCTCCTTTGGTACCCCTTTTCCAGAATAGAAAAGCATAAATTTGTGAAGGTTTAACCTAATTTAAATTATTCTTCATCATCATTTGAACAAAAGATGAAATGGTAAGGATTTTTCCGAGGCAACTGCTGGTTCTCCATATCTTTTATAATAATATATTGTAATTGAACACAGTTAAGATGATTTTAATATATTTATGAATCACAACCCTCTGCTCAGTTGAAAATTACATGAAAATGGACATATCGCATAGATTAATATATTTTTTGAGAAGTTAAAAGGGCTTTCACAATCATCTATTCCATTCAGGGTTGTACAATGGAGTCAGTTCAAACCATTTTGGGAAAGCTGATTGTTAAATTTTCTGTGTGAGCATTTATACTTTGAAAATCCCCAAATGCCATATATCAGTACTTGGTTATTGTTTGTTGATTGATGCTTTGAAAAAGTGATTGAGAAATTGTTAATAATACTGATTAAACTTGTTATGTATACATTTTCTTGTTTCAGAAAGTCAATTGTTAAACAAAATTTTACCAATACATCCCTGATTCCAACCAGAAGACTGAGGCTTGGAGAAATCAAATGATTTTTCCAAGGTCAAGAAAATTAGTGTCAGTGAGGACACAAATCAATCTCTCCTGATTAATCTCTGTTCAAAATTCATAGCTATTTCCCTGTTGCTTTGTCAAATAAATTTCAGTTACTATATTACTTCAAAAATGATTTAAACTCTTCTTTAATACATTTCTATTAGTAAACAGCATATATACACATTGACTTACCCCCTGAGCAATGAAATAAAAGGGAAAAAAAAGCAACACATACCTGGTGGCTGGGGATCACAACTGTCTCATCAATCATGGCACTATCCCTCAGGTAGGAGGCATGGCTCAGTGTGTGGGACCTGTCTGAACTGAAGGATCGAAGGCTGGTAGGTTGGCAGGAAGTCATTGCCATAAAATCAGCAGCAGTAGCAGTTTTGTGAGGATGAGATGGTGGGCAGAGCAGGGAGAGTGAAAAAAAGCATGCTATTAGCTGATGATGCAACTTCCAGGAGGGGCATAAAAAATGACCGTGGAAGAAAAATTCTAATAATCATGACACCAAGTTTTTTTTCCCCAGACTGCTGAACTAAAATGTCTCTTAACTAGTTAGTATCATTTAATGAAAACGGTAGAAGAGAATCCAAATTAAAACTTGATTCTCAATTGGATTCATTTTCCACCTAAAAATATTTGAAACCGGCTGCTTGGCTTCATTTACCACCCACGTGAGGAATATAAAAACTGGAAATCATTCCTCTGGAATTCTGAAAGAGGTGCATGATGTTAATCTCACTGGAATTTAGAGGGGGAAAAAGTTAGGATTAAAGTATTCATCCCTCTGGAGAGAAGGCCAAAGTGAAAGTAAAGTTTCTAAAACCCTTTCATTTTCACTCATTCTGCCTCTCTTTTGGAAACTATGAATGGTCTGAAGTTGGTGCTCTCCCCTGGAAGGTACACAGTGGTGAACTCTGGCCGCTGCATGCTTCCTGCGGAAATGGAGTTTTTCTTGTGGTTTCCAGCCACTTACAAATGAAAGCCCTGTTCTTTGGTACAAAAGAAGCCCTGCACTGTTTGTATCGAACCTAAGAATGCCAGTGGCTGAAGCAATCACAGGCAGAAGAACACACAAAGCTAGCTTCTGCTCAAGGACACAGACATGACATCCACCAGCTCATACTGAAAACAATCAGACACCTATGGATATCAAGCAAGAATGGGGCATGACTAAAGAATGGAATTTCAAGATTTGAATAATCAGTGTTTTCCAGTTTTAATAAGCCTTCAACTGCTTATTCTATCTTAGTGGACAAAGTGGTAATTTGTCATGTGTGGTTTGGCTAGATGTGAAAGGAAAACCATTTTTCATGCATATCATTCTATTGATTTAATATCATTTAGTACCAAAAAAAAAAAGTTTAAAGGTGAGGGGGGAAGGGCTTGGATTCACAATATCTGCCCATCCATTTTGGGAAGATGGAGAATATGGAGGGATCTGACCTGAAATTTCATTGGTGCAGGGAACTCTCAATGAGGAAATTCCCTTAATGCTTAGCAGGAACTGTTCTACAACTTATAGTCTAAAAGCATGACCTGGGGACAACGACAAATTAAATGCCTTGCCTATTTGTTGCACAACCAGTCTGGATCAGAGGAAAGATTAGGAAGGATGCTCTTCCTGATCCTCAAGCTACATATCTATCCACTTGTCAAATTGCTTCTCAGCATCTCTAACACTGCAACTAAATTAACCTTGAATGAGGACTTTATTTCCTTAGTATCAGTGCTTGGAATTGAGTTAACACTTCCTGAGTAACATGCTTCTTAGAAAGGTGCTTTCACACAACAGGAATCCAAATGCTACATGTTTATTTTTGCAATTTTTTTTGAAAGTTGAAAGAAACATGGTGTCAATTTTTAATGAACAATATTGTAAATACTTTAGCAGTAATGAGTCGGTGATCTTTGATGCCTCCCTCAATATTTCCCAGCCGAGCTCTGATACACAATGAATGTGAGACTATCTGACCTAAAGGGTTCATGAGGATGTCGTGCAAAATAAAATGGAACAAGAATTGCCTGAGTTTTTTTTTATTCTTTATTAGCACAAATAATTAATATTTGACTTTATGCATAAAAAAAACAAAAGATGAGCATTTAGATTATATATGGGTAAGTGAAGATAGTAAAATATATTATTTGTGCTGCTAATTATTAATATTTAGCAGCAGTTAATGAAGTGAAAGCATATTTTAAAAGGCAGGGCATTATCTTATCATCCATTCTTGTCCTTAAAATTAAGGAACAATCAGAGACCCCATTCTTCATGACAATCCTTTCTTTTCTTTAATATTTTAAACCAGGGGTGGGGAACCATTTTTTCTCAAGTATTACTGACCCATAGCAAAAATTTAATTGAGAAAGGAAAGAGAACATTTCATTTTAGCTATATTTTTTCTTGAGAAATATCTCAGTCAAACATGTAATTTAAAAATTAAGAACAGAGAACATAAAACCTGGCAATTCATATTTAAGATATATTTTTGTAAGATGTTTTAAAATTTATCTTTTCCAATGTTATTTCTAGATAAGGAAGGAAGAGAGAGAGGTGAAAAGAAGAGAGAAAGACAGAAATAGGAAGGAAGGAGAGGAGGTGAAATAAAGAATGAGGAATACTGTGACAGAAGAAAGAAATAAAAGTAGGTAGGAATGAAAGAAGAGGAAGTTTCACAGCTAGGAAGAGCAGAAAAAGAACTATTCAGGAGAGAAAGAAAGGAAGCGAGGCAAGGAGGTATCTGAAACTACTGGTCTTGCCCCCATTCTACAGTCTACAGAGATTGTTCTGAATAGGCTACTGGAGGGCAGCCACTTATCCTAAGTTCCTGGGCCAGAGGTTCCCTACTCCAGCTTTAAATATTGGGTCTGTTCACAAAGCCATGCAGTGTTTTACAACACTTTGCGAGGGGGTGACCACTTTCTATGCAAGTCACAGTTCCTGACGTTCCATTCAAGCCTAATGAAAACAATAAAAACTTATGAAATCCTGAAGTATCACTGGTCTTCCAGGTTGTATATTTCTGCCTAGGTTTCACATAGTAATAATTAGTAAAGACATCATTAACGATTTAATCATTGAGGAAAAGAGTCATCATTTAGGAGTTAAGCCTTTTCCCCCAGAACTTTTCATGCTTTATATAGAATATATATATATATATATATATATATATATATATTAGGTATTTATTTACATATGAATATATGCATATATTTATTTAGAAATTTATATAGAAAAAAATAGGGCTAAAAGTTTTCTCTTTTGGTATTTACACCTTCAACTGTCTATGCAAGGCAAAAGCCCTTTTTCCCATCTGCTGCTTAAATTGGGATCCCAGTAGAAATGAACTGTCAATAAGTCTACTGATAGGAGGCTACTTTATGGGTGGGCTAGATCTTTTTTTTCCTTTTCTCTGTACTTTGATAGAATGTGTTCCTTTCTAGGTAATCATGCTAGTCTAAAGTCAACCACAAGGTGGTACTCTAAGAGAGGCTCTAACTCAGAACTGTGAAGGGGATCTAACTACCCTCGTTTCTCCAAGATTGCTTTCCTGAATTCTTTAAGTTGGGTGTACCAGTTGAGGGCTTCTTCTTGAATGTATACTTTAAAAAACCTAATGGTAGAGACAAATCACCAATTCCAAGACACATCGCTTGATCAGCAGGTCTGCAAAGTAAATGAGCAATGGATGGGGTAGCATGATAGCATCGGGAAGACAATATGTTCATGCCATGTAATACCTACCTGGGTATGTTGCTATTGAAAGCATATTCCCCCCCAAAAAGACAAAAAAGAAATGGAAAAGAGAGACATAATAAGAAAAAGAATTACCTGGCCTAAATGGAGTGAAAGGGAAAAAAATGACAGTGAGACTTCCTTTAACTCGCTTTCTGGAGTCCCTGATACATGTGTGTTTTAGAAATTACAGTGTGGATCTGGAAAAGGGCTCTGGTTTTGTTTCTTCCTTTCCTTTACATTATGTGCTGTCTGCCAGGTGTTCAGTTTAAACAGACATGTCAAACCATTCATTCTTATTTTACAGATCGTCTCTAAATCCTTTAGTCTAAATCCACTCTCACCTGAGTACTTTGAAAGACAAAAAGCAATAGAAATTAGTCAATCATTCTTACAAAAGTGAAGATGGTTTGGTTGATGGGAGTGTCATTGTCCACTCCACAAATTTTATACCTGGACAGCAGAATCAAACTATCAACATTGGCTTGTCACTGGACTTTAAAATGTTATTTTTTTAAAAAGTAAAAATATAGATCAGAGGGAACAAAGTAAAAACTGGGCCAGTACCCAATGGTATGGCCCAATCTATGCAAGCTCTTGGCCATTTACAACTAGATTCTGCTACATGCTATATATATATACATGAAGTTATTGATTAAATCATGCTGGACATATAATGAAAGATCTTCCTCTACTATCCATAAATCTGAGACTAACATTAGTATGTAGTACTAGTCACTGTACTACATTGAGGATAATCGATTTATTCTATATAAAGAGATACATTTTCATTAGTTATGGGGATAATATGAGGATTTGCCTCAAACCATAATAAACTAATTATTTCAATTGGTATACCAAGAGATGTCATTTACATCTTAATAAACAGAATATATGTACAGGTATTCCTCCCACATTGTGACTTTCCGCATCCTGGTTTTAACATATCTCAGGACTGCATAAGAAATTAAATGATTATTTGGGGGGAGTTTTGAAGAAACTGCAGATGATATGCAAAGGCCAGAAGGTGACACAGAAAAAGTTAGAAACTCAGAAATACATACAATATGTATATAGGATTGTATAGTATCAACATATTTTATCTTTTCATACCATAAATGTGTATGATTTCTTTTTTTAAGTTAAAATAAGTACAAAGTTAAAGTTTGCAAAAGGAACATGAAACCCAGCAAAAGATACAAAGGCTAGAAAAGTTAACATTGACCTACATATAACCTATGGCCAAATACTTTACCCAAATTTTACAATAAGGTACTGTAAACACTCCATGAAAGGAGGAGAAACAATTTAGACTTCTTCTCTGGCATGAAGGGGGGATCAAAAACTTTCACATGGATTTTCCAATCATGGGGCCACCACACCCCTGACCCCTATGACATAGAACAGATACCTATATATGCACACACACACACACACACACACACACACACACACACAGAGATCTTTATCGACATATTTCTCCTTCTCTTGTTATACACATCCATGTAGATAGGTATTTTCTCATTGGCATAGAAAATCTAAGAGGTCCCAAGTTTTACCTGGTTCGTTCACTAAGGTTAGGCTCTTCTGGAATTGATGTTTTGGTTTCCCAACTAGGAAAATCACTAAACTTCCTTCAAGAATTTATATTTTCTTTCCCTTCAGAGTACTTTCCCTTCAGAATAGAGTTGCTATTAAAGAAAGTAATTAAAAGTTGAGGGAATTAAAGTCAACAATTGCCAATATGTAATAACGGCTTAATGGTCCTCTGAAATCCATTTTATTCTTCTATGAGGGAAAAAGTAACAGAAACTGAAGATACATAACTGGGCAGCAGATTGGTTGACAACCTGAGTGATCGGTTATGATGTGAGCATTTGCTTTAGGCACTGAAATAGGTGCTTGATGGAAATACCTGTCAGATCGTCCTCCTTCTAAGCTGTATCTCAGGTAACTCATACCATCAAGGAACTGGCTGCTGGGCAGAGAGTCATCACCTAATTCTTTCAGATCTTCAGGTCTCAAGTATTCTCCACCATCTCCTGTCATGGTATCTTCACCTTGAAACAATTGAACAAAAACAGGAGGACACATTGTATTTGTTGTTGAGTCAATATAACATATGATGATATACCAACTGGATTACACATAAGACGGGGTAAGGACATTTCTACCAATAGAACACTGCACACCAGGAAAGAGAAACACAAACACACACACACACACACACACACACACACACACACACTCACACTCACTCACTTTAAAAAACTTCTTTGTAGACCCTTTCCTCCTCCAAAGACTTGTACCACTTACTCTACTATTTCTGGTGGTAGCACCACCATTCATCCTATCTACTATTGCTGATATCCCAGAGGGATATCTTCAACTCCTTCTTCTTCATCATTTCTCATATTCAGCAAGTTGCCACACCTTGTCAATTCCCCTGTGCATAGTTTCTAACATCTGAAAGGTAGGTGACATTGTTATGTCCATTTTGCAGTTGAGGAAACTGAGACACACAGGAATTAGGCTACTTTCCCAGGGTCATACTGCTATTAAGCATCTGAGTTCACATTGGAACTTTGGTCTTCCTGACTTCAAGCCAAGCACTCTATCCATTGTGCTAGTAACTGCCTCTATTTATGAGCACTAAAGTAGGGGCTCTGTTACAGGGTGGTTTTTCCACAGTTTATCAATTGGATTTAGATTATAAAAGATTGTAGAGAAAGCTAGTGGATGAAGCTTTGTAGCAGATTATTAGTGCTCAATGGAAGCCCAAACTGTCAAAAGCCAGAGGAATTAAATGGCAACCTACTAGCAACTGTCTGTATCAACACGTATAGTAATTGATGGATGATGATTACAGTATGTTTGATGGCTCTATGGGGTATGGAATCATTTAGTCATGCTACTGTGTAGGACATCAACCAATAGCAGATGCACAGTATTCTGTACTTGCAACAGAAGGGACTTTAGCCTAATGAGTGTAGTTCAGGGTCTATCTTAGGTGTAGTGGTTCTCCTTTAATTGGATAAAACCACTCTTCTGTTGCTTCTTTCTGTTTTGGGAAGGGGTGGTGTTAGGAGATTAGTAAAGCTTAAGGGGGGTGGTAATGTTTCCTAATGTTGGAAAAATTAGTTTTAAAAATCACTTCCAATATTAAATTACAATGAAAAACTTGAAACACTTTTACTATTTTCTTAAAAGATAAATTGACATTAACTTCTTCCACAGTGACAACATAAAAATGAAACTAATTCCTTATACGCTCTCTGGAAATAAATCTCTAGGTCACATGTAGACTCCTATTTCCATCTATATGTTGTTTTTAAAAAAATTTTCTTGTTGTTCCTTAAAATTAAATCATATTAAAAAGCACCTTTCTCTGCTTTTGGCATTTTGTACCACCAGACTCTTTTCCCATAGTATAGCCACAACTTGGTTTTCTAGCCACATCTCCCATCACTTCCTACTCATATATATAGCCATTAGGTTGTAGCCAAACTAGCCTACTCATTATTCAAGAAATGTAGTCCAGTTGCTGCTTTTCTCCTGGTCCTTCTCATCAGTTCATGTCTTGTTCTTATTCACACTTTAAAACCCAGTTCAAATACCATCTACTCAAGGAACCTTTCCTGATCTCTCCTGCCAGATTCAAATCTTTCTTCTGAGATTTTAATTATTCTCATTGCATTTTCATACCTTTTATGATAGTTATTTGTGTCTTTGTTTATCTTGTATACTAGACATTAAGCCTGATGAGGAAAACTATCATATATCATGACTTGTAGTTTACAAGCTGCTTTATAACCATCATTTCATTTGACCCCTATAATGTCCCTGAAAGTCATCATTCCCTCCACTTTACAGAAGAATGCTCAGACAGGCATCTGGTCTTGTTCATGATCTCAGAGTGAGTAGATGTCTTGAGATGGGTTTTAAACCAAGATGCCCTGACTGAAATCTTGCACTCTTTTTACTATGCTAACCTGCCTCGAATTCTTTCCATTCTGTTTCATTGCAGACTGATATTTCAACACTTGGATGACTCTACAACTGCTCTCCAGTGGTGTATATCACAACTCCCCAACCCCTCTCATCTTATGGAATTCATTTATAGCCTCCCATAAATCATCAACAAGGCGTCCACTCAATATGCTGGGCATCTTCTTCCAGATCTCTTCACTTGGGGCTCAGTATTGACAAGAGTGCACAGGAATTTCCTCTCACTTAATGATGACTCAATTATCTCATTTACCAATTGCACACATTCTCATCGATATCTTTCATATGCGGACAGTGGTGAACTGTTGGTAACATTCAACAGCTTATTCATATGTCCATTGCCCTTTAGGTGACCCACCTAAAGTCAAACTCTCAGGATATTATTTTATTTTATGATTGAACATCAGAAGAAAGAAATGATTAACACTCAAGCTTTCAACAACTATACCTCTGATTATTAGCAACTCAAAGAACTTTAAAATACCACTAAAAGGCTTATGCTGGTCAAACTAATCATTTACATTTGTAGTGACACATGCTAAGTTTGGTTTGTTTCTCGGTCACCTCTCTGATAAGTAATCCATAATTACAAGTAGTTAGGGAGCGAGCACCAGTACTTCATTTCATTCTCTTCTTACCAACCATTAAGGTAAAGATTATTCAATTGTCAACTGATAGAGACAACTAATAATCCCCATCTCTGCAATTACAGTTCTTTTGATACGCTTGTCAGTCAAACACTCTGCATCTTGTGGGCAGAGAACTTTGTTAGGCATTTGATGAAAGGGGACACAAAGGCAATAAATTCCCTGTTTCTTTCACTAAGTGTAAAAGTCAGATGGGGTGGGGTAAAGACCCCCCCCCCCAATCATAAGTAGAGCTCTCAGAGAAGCAAGTCCAGAGAGTATATATCCACATATGTCCAGGGAGGCATGCCTTATTCGGATTCCATATTAGCTACTCATAATTTGTGGCATAATCAGCACTTTGAGAAAGTCATTCGTGGAAGCTATTATAAAGAGACTTTATGGTATTGTTCTCTCATTGAATTTAGAAGCATAGGAAGAAGACTGTCCAATGTTCTTAAAATGAAATGTTTGAACCTTTAGGATCCAATTAAATCCCCTTTCACTCCACTTTTAAGAAATGTTAAATAAACTCCCTTCTGACATTCTTTGGAAAATCTCAGAATTCCGTGCAGGAATTTGACAGGGTAACTATTTCTGAAGTCTTCATTTCCATTAAGTTCAAAAACAAATTAAGTGAGAGAAATATGGAAATTATTAACTTCCATCAGGCCAGGATTGTAACCCTAGCTTTCTCCCTGATAGTGAAATAGCTGTGAGACCTTGGGCAAGTCACTTAAGACTATGGACCTCATTTCTTCATCTGAAAAATGAGGAGGTTGAACTAGATGGTCTCTAAGTTCCCTTCCAACTTTAACAGTTAATGGGATTTCTGTGTCAATGTTATATATAATAAAAAACCATTACAGTTCTTTTTTTGGTGTCTGTTTTGTAACACTTCAAATTTCAACCCAAATCATATTTAATTTTGAAATGGGCAAGACATTTGATATTATACAATAGGAGTAAATGATCATTAATATGTGCTAAAGATGAAAAGCTGGTTTGATTCACTTAATAGCAAGGCTAAAGTAAACACATTGTCAGGGCTGGAAAGAGGCTGGAGATTTCAGGAGCTGCAAAGCTATTTTTTAGTGCTTCAAATTTATACAATTACTTGCACTTTTCATGCAGAGTTCCAAACCAGTGACAGATGGGAAGTCACGAAGACCTGAGCTTAAATATTATCTCAGATATTTACTAGTGTGGGACCTAGGATGTCACTTAATCTTCTCATACTCAGTTTGCTTGTAAAATGTGGAATAATAATAGAACCTACCTCACTGGCTTTTCTATGAGAATCAAAAGAAATCATCTGTACTTTTAAAGTGTTCTCAAACCTATAAAGTTTATGATTATGATTATTATTATTAAATAATAAACATGGAATCATTATACATTTTGACCAAGGAAAATTAATCAGTGGGCACCATTATGTTCATTAAAGATGTCTCAAAACTTAGCACTGATCCTATCTCTTAGCAACCAGCATTTCCAAGAATCAGTTATGTTTGCTATGTTTTTTTATTAATACTTTAACTAATTCCAAGAAAGATTTTTGATATTTTTTCTTATTCATTTGCAATTAAAACATAAGAATTACAAGATAGAAAATGCCTTTTTAGCTTATTGCAACTAGGGATAACATAATAAATAACTAGCCCACTTATGGAGTGCTTTTTCATTATGAATTACTTTCAATTCATTTAATTATGAGAAAAAACACTTTGTAGAGATGGAGAACATACAAAGATTTGATGGCACAGAGTTTAAAGTACAAGCCCTGTAGTCAGGAATATCTGAGTTCAAATCTGACCTCTGACACTAATTAGCTGTGTGACCCCAGGCAAGTCACAACCCTGATTGCCTCAGTTTCTTCATCCATGGAAATGGCAAATCATTCCAACATCTCTGCCAAGAAAACCCCAAATGGAATCATCAAGAGTTGGACAAGACTGAAAAAGGACAGATTATATTAGCCTTCTTGGAGCTTACCGTCTGATCAAAAGATAAAATACCAAACACCAATAAATATAATACATGATGCTATGTGCTAAGTACAATACAATACTACATGGGAAGTACAACAGAATATTATGAAACAAAGTGTTCTTTATGAATGATGAAAGGAAAGTAAAAATCAAGTATTAAGTGCTTATAATATGCCAAGCATTGTGCTAAGTTCTAGGATACAAATACAAAAGCAAAGCCTATCTTTTTCTTCAATGAGTTTATATTCTATTAGAGAAAACTATAAACATTTAGGAATGCTGACCAGGGAGGAAGAGAGAGAGTAATAGAGATGGTGAGTAGGGAATTCTCCACTGGGGAATTGGATTTACCTGCCCCATGCAAGAACAGTGGCAGAATTAATCTTATTACCATTGATGATTCCAGAACTTGGGGCTGGAGAGTGATAGACAAGAAAAGGCAAATGAGCTTAAATAATTGGAAAGAAGAAGTGAAAAAAGGAAGAAGTGAAAGAAAGCATGATGGAACTTCCCTAATATTGCATTCTAGAAGGAGCCATCCATTAAATGATTATATAGCTATTTTTATATGATTTTCATTACAAATATGTTTAGATAATATATATATATATATAAATGTATATTTTAGTATTTTATGTGACGCTGACTGACTGGATCTCCATATTAGAACTGTGACTAAAATCTAGGTCTCTTGATTCCTATTTTATCACTCTTTCAAATTCATGCATCTTTTACTAGGAAGATAGCAGAGGTGTGGGATATTCAGAACATTGAATTATTTATTCATTATACTTGCCTTAAAGGCAGCTAGGTAGCACAGTGAATAAAGACTTATCTTCTTGAGTTCAAAGCTGTTCTCAGACACTTTCTAACTTTGTGACCCCAAGTAAATCACTTAACCCTATTTGCCTCACTTTTCCTCATCTATAAAATAAGCTGGAGAAGGAAATGGAAACCACTCCACTATTTTTGCCCAGAAAACACCAAATGGAGTTACAAAGAGTCAGACATGACTGAAAAACTGAAAACTACTGATCAATGAATTTTATCTTTGGAGTTCAATCACACACACATATATATATGTATATATATATATACATATATATATAAAGTCAGAAGCAGATATACATATATTTATTTAGATGTATAACTAGATATATTCATATATCAATACACATTTATTCATAGATTTCTAAAGCTAGAAAGGACTTTAGAAATCCAATCCTTTCATTTTATAAATTAAGGAAAAGAAGGTTTAGAGAGAGACTGACTTGTCTATTTACATAGGTAAGAAATATTAAGGCCATCATTCAAATCCAGGGACTCTGATTCCAAATCTCATTGCTTTTTTCTCCCACTACACCATGCTTCTTCCCTCTAAACTGAGGCCTTAAAACTTTTTTGTGCCCTGGATCTATTTAGAAGTTTAACAAGAGGGGGCAGCTGGGTAGCTTAGTGGATTGAGAGCCAGACCTAGAGACCAGAGGTCCTAGGTTCAAATCTGGCCTCAGACACTTCCCAGTTGTGTGACCCTGGGCAAGTCACTTGACCCCCATTGCCCAGCCCTTACCACTCTTCTGCCTTAGAACCAATACACAGTATTGACTCCAAGATGGAAGGTAGGGGTTTAAAAAAATTTAACAAAAATATGGATCCCTTCTCAGAATAACATTCTTAAATGCCTAAAATAAAATACATAGGATTACAAAGAAAACCACTTACGTTGAAACACGGTAATCAGAGTACTTTTTAGATGAGTTCAGAGATCCTGAGTTAAAACTCCTTACTCTAGATTAAGCAATTTATAGATAAGGGAATCAGGAGTCATTTCTCAAAGCCTTCACAACATATCATGTATGTTCCGTTCAATATAGATGTGTGTATAGACTTAAACAAAATGATGTTACACACGGTGCTCTATGCCCTCATGGAAATTAAATGTGCTCCTCAGTTACTTCATCTATAAAAAAGAAGTTGTTGATAACCTCTGAAGTCCTTCTCAGATCCAAGTCTCTGATATATGATCCAAAGAGCACATTACATTGTGGTTCGGTATTTGCTCTCCTTTTTTTATTTATTTTTAAAAATAGTAAGCTGGCTGTTGATAACATTTAATTTTGAAATTAAATTCTGACTTTGCTTGCTATGTGACTGTCAGAAAGTCCCCTTATATACTCTGAGCTTAAGTTTTCTCATCAATGTCCAACTAATGGTGCTGTTGACTTTGTTTGACATTAAGCAACATATAATGATAAGGTGCTCTTACCATATGAGGCCGCCATGTTTGATTCCTCGTAATGCATCAATCATTGAAATGACTAAAGCAAGGTTTGAAAAATCCAGGAGTATAGACATAGAACTGGGGCTGACAGCAGCAGCAGGGACTCTCATGGGGTCCATCTCAGGCTTCCTTTTGTGCTCCTTTTCTATCTTCAAATCAAGTCAGGCATGCTCCCCTTTTCCCTTCATCTCCCAGTATCTATATTCTATTTAAACTCACTGTTTAACTTTTTTGCAAACTGACTTCCACCCCACTCCCAACTGCTCTCCTCTAATTGTTCCCTATTCACTAATGATGATGCTGAGAACGCCTTAAATTTTCAAAGCCCTTTACAAATAGTATCTAATTTGATCCTGACAACAACTCAACGGGGCTGGTGCTGTTACCCCCAATTTTACCGATGAGGAAACTCAACCTAAGAGATATTCATTAAGAGACTACCTCAAGGTCACACAGAGTGTCAGTGTCAGTATTTGAGGAGTATTTAATTAATATAGATTAAATTGAATTAATTGTTAATTAATTTACTTATATATTTATATGTGATTATCTAAAATATACATATAATCATGTTAATTAAATTAATTATAATTTTAATTTGAAGAGTATTTAATATTAAAAGACAGTATTTGAACTCATGTTATTCTGATGTTAAGTTCAGCACACTATCGACAATGTCACCTAAGCTGCTGATGCTCTTGAAATTGCCAAAACCTAATGGTCTTTTCTCAGCCCTCATCCTCTACCCAATGTGTAGCATCTGGCACCATTGATCATGTCTTTCTTCTTAGAAATCTCTTTCCTTTATCTTTACTGACAATGCACTCTTTTTTTGCTCATGCTGCCTTTGTAAGCACTCCTATTTCTCCTTCTTTCATTTCTTTTCTTCCTTTATAAGGGAAGGGGGAGGCATTACCCAAGATCAGAAATTGCCCATTATTTAGTTTCAAGGAAAAATCAAACTAGTTCCAGACTCACAAATTGTTCCTCTAACTCAGCAGTTATTAGCCTACTTATTAGCCTACTATTAACCTACTGCTAATGAAGATATTTAAAATTCTCTAAATATTCTAGAAGGAATTTTTATATCTTTAAAAAGACAAAGAAATCCTGTGTCTTATAATCAATACTAAGTGTCAGTTTCAAAGCAGAAAAGTAATAAGGTGTAGGTAAATATAGTTAAGTGACTTGTCCAGAGTCTCACAGCTAGGATATACCTGAGATCATATTTGAATCCAGGTCTTCCCAATTCAGGTCTGGTACTCTATCCACTGAGTCACCAAACTTTGCTTTTTTATATTATTTTTTTTTAAGGAAGAGATAAAATATATAGAGGTGTTTTTTCCTGGGGTGACAAATAAAGATATACCTAATTAGCCTTTAGATGGCATTCTTACTTTGAATTATGCTTGAAATTTGAAATGTAACTAGTTATATTTTTGATATATCATTTTCTTTGCCATACAGTTAGAAAAATCACAAAATAAGAAGGAAAAAACTCAATGGACATACATAAATTTTTGAATTAAAAAAAGAGTGAAAAGCAAAAATAAGTATTTTTGCATGTAAAATTGTGAAATATTTCATATAAAGCACTGATACAATAAACTTTATCATATAATAGAGATATAATACTAATTTATTATGTTTAAAGCATTAGGAGGCAGGGAGAACTGGCTCAATTTTTTTATACTAATGATTACAATTTTCTACATGAAAGAGTTTATTCTCAAAATAAATCTTCATATGTGTGAATTGTTTTGAAAGAACATATTATCAATGTTTAAATTATCATCTTCAGTCTTGCTGGATTTTTCAGCCATACTTGAATTGCCCCCCTGGATCTCTCTACCTACTCTATCCCACAAGCAGTCAAAGATGTGTCTCCAACTTGACATTTTTTTCTCCAAAACTAGGCTTTCCTTCCCATTTTCTCCAAATGAGTTTACTATCCTTCCAGTAACTCAGCTCAAAACTTCTTCCCTTGTCCATCTCAGGTTCCACGTCTGATCACTGACAAAAAGAATTGGAGGTGGAAAGGACCTTGGAGGCCTTTGGATTCAAACCTCTCATTTTAGACTTGAGTAAACTGAGGATTGAGAAAAGTCAAGTGACTTACTTGGAGTAACTTCCAATAAATGCCAGAGGTAGGATTAGAACTCATGTCTTTCTGACTTCAAGTCTAGAAATCCAACCAATGTTCCATGTGCCAGTTACCTGTCTAATTACTAACCAACTCCTTTGAGTTATACCTCTCCAATATCTCACTTGCCCCCTTCCCTTCTTTGTCTCTTCCTCTCTTTCTCTCTTCCCCACTTCCCCCTTTTCTCTCTATGCTGCTCTCCCACTCTCTGTGTATAAAAGCTATTCTGGACAGTAATATAGACAGAATATGATAGCTTTCTGGCTCCTTTCTGAATGTTGTTGTTAACTTGTTTCAGTAATGTCTAACTCTTTGTGACCCCATTTAGTGTTTTCTTGTCAAAGAAATAGGAGTGGTTGGCCATTTTCTTCTCCATCTAATTTCACAGATAAGGAAACTGAGGCCAACAGGGTTAAATGATTTGCCTGGGGTCACACAACTAATAAGTGTCTATTGCTGAATTTGAATTCAGGTTTTCCTGACTCTAGATGCATCATTCTATCTAATATGCTACCTCACTATGCTTTTTGAATACAATTGGAAAATATCTCCTGTCCATCTTCCTGGTGGATTAAGAATCCTATTCAGTTCTCTTTTGGGGATGGTTTGGTCTCTGTCACAGCAAAGGAAATATCACCAAGTGGGTAGGTCCCAGGAGCTATAGATGGTGCATCAACTCCTTGTCTCCAAGTACTCTTGTTCACTTCCCAGTGGACTGCCTTCTCTCATCCCTTCTTTTCATTCTCATGATCATTCTATTAGGTCAGGACTTCATTTCCTGTACTATTGTAATAGTGTCTCGAATGGTCTTCTGGCCTTTAATCTATGTCTTTTCTAGTCCAACATTCATCCTGGAGCCTAAGAAGTCTTCTTCATGCGCCATTTTGCTACCACATTCTCTTGTGTTCTGGTTTATTATATATTTTTTGTCATAGATAGAATCTAATATTGCAAGGAAATGGTCATAACATAAACTTCCTTGATGTTAATCTTGCCATAGTGTCTTGGCTATGTTATGATAAAAAAAAGCAAGTCTGTCTTATTGTATTCTGTAGACATGGGTCAAGATGAAATGTGAGGACATGGGAGAGTATTCCATGGGAAGTGAACAGCAAGCTTGCAAAGAAGATCTCAAGGACACAAAGGGAGAGACAGAATCTGGATGAACCCCAAACAGAACAGAGGACACAAAATAAAAATGGGAAAGGCAATTGTTCATATAAAGAAAAGGGTCTGAATCAGAAGTAAAGATGTCCTAATGGGGGGGGGGGGGGGATTACTAAGCCTAAGGCAGGTGCATATATTGGTGGACCTTTACCTAGAGGCAAAAGTGATGGAACTGAAGGAGGGCTAGCCAGAAGGAGAAGGAAAGCATGAGGTGCTATCTATAACGTAAATGTGTGTTTGAACAGAATTTAACGTCATATTAGTCCCTGCATGTAATGCCAAGAACTGAGCTGGAAAAGGGATACTCATAGGGCACTCCTTCAATGAATTATACTAGAAAATCTACCAAATACTTGCATTATAAAGCTGCACATGTGTGTAGATCTCTTCATATATATTAGGCTAGCCTTATGTATTTGGGTAAGTTACATAGAAGATATGGGACAATGCCATTAGAAAGCAGATTAGAGATATCTTTTCTATGTTATGGAAAGGTAAAGTTGAATTTCCCTAAAATCAACTGTATTCTTAGTATACTGGTAGAATATTTTAACTAAAAGAATGCTCTGGGAGACCATTTTGCTTTCAAAGGGAGGGAGGAGGGGAATATTTTGACAAACTAAACAAAAACTCCCTAATTTTTCTGTTTTCTAAACCCAAACTTGCATATACAGTCTTAAGCCCTTTGAATAAAGGCTCCTTCCCCATTAGTTGAGAAATCTCACCTCCTTATCTGCTTTTCCCTAAGGCTTATCTGCAATGCACAAAGACTATGGCTTCCTTGGTCTAAAGCACTCGTTTGCATATTCTTAACATAGTCTTTTGACTATTCCCAGAAGAATGGCATTACAAACAAACAAAAATATGAAATACATGAATTCTGGTCACTTAAATTGAATTGCCAAGAGACTAGGGTGAGATCAACATCAAGGAAGTTTATGTTTTGATCATCAGTTGTCTGCACATTCTGCCAGGAGAGGCTTTTTTGGTGGGGAAGGGGGCTCTCAGTGGCAGGGAAATGCCATATGAAAGCCACTCAGGACGTTTAATCCCCAAAAGATCAGAGCCATTGTGGCTTCTAAGATCACAAATGCACACACTCCAAAACACACTTCTGTACCCACATGCACTTCAGAATAAACAGATTAGTGTTAGCCACCCAGCAAAAACAAGGAAGAGAAAGGAAAAGCAAGGAAAGGATTCACTCCAAGAATTTCACTCCAAGAATTTCATCTAATAGTACCTGAGTCACTAAGTGCTTCACCATCAGAAAAGTGGCCGCCAGACTGTTTTAAGGCTATGCAACACACAAGTAAAAAGGATAAAGATGGTGCCAAATTACAAAATAAAATCCTATACACAGCAAGCTCCTCATTAGAATTCTTTTTCTGTTGCTGAAAAGGCTTGATTGAAAAGCAATATGTACCTGGTTCCATACCAATGTATCTCTTTACTGATTCCTTTATGTCTTCATCTGTTCCTGACTATATAGTGTCAAATATTTGTCCATCTATGGCTTGGTATTCCTGGCAAAAGCCAGATCCCATTTAATATGTTACCTATAGGTGATATTACTAACTGCATCCAAACAAAACATTTCAAAATGGAATGTGAATTAAATATGATGTAAGTTGGTCAAATCTCAAGTTTTTATTATTATAAAAACCTTACAGGCAGGAAAAATATGATGTTAATGTCTCTTTATAAAAGTAACAGTAAATAATAACCAGATGGTTTCTTTATGGATATGTTTCAAATTTCTTTTTTTCCTAATCTATCCAAAATTATGCTGTTTTAAAATTAAAGATTAATTGACCATTTCCTCTACAAAAATCTCTGGCTTCTTTAATTAGGCCTCTATTTACCTGCATAAGATTTTCCAAAAAGTAAAATTAGTAATATATTCTTTTCTTTAAGAGAATTTGATTTTAAAATCATTCCAACTATCACTGACCCATGATTAACTTCAAATTCAGACTCATAAATCAATTATCTTCATTGGATAGCTATACATTTTCCTTTTGGTCTTGATGTTTTCTATATGCATATGTTAATAAGAAGCAAAGATTTAAGATTATTCTTTTGATGAGAATATCTCATCCTAAAAACAAATTTTTTAAATCCTATAATAATAATAAAATAAACAAAATCCTATGTTTACCTGAAAATATAAGCAAGTTTCTAGACAACCAAAAGTAAATACTTAATAATATCATCATAGTACTTTAATATTCAATCTCTAGTTTTCTATTATTCTCGGCTACATTAGAATTAGAAAAGATAGTAAAGACAATTTAGGAGGGAAATTAATTGATCAAGACGTCCTTGCTTAGAATATTCCCTCAATATAGTAGAAATACATTCTTTTAAAAAAGCAACTTTCTCAAACACTGGAATATATTAAGATTTAAGTTAAGGCTTTGACAATCACAACCCTTACACCGATTATTTCCCCCCAAAATGTTATTGTATACCTGTGCAACATGAAATGAGCACTTAAGAGAGTTAATGAAGTACTCACCTTCTTCATCAGAAACATCAAGGACCTCGGTCATTGTCTCAGGTACATTTAGCTTATGTTTTTCAGTAACCGTCTGGAAAGAAAGAATCAGAAACACTCAAGTTTTGCTTTTGTCAATCCCTATAAAAACAGGTGAACATGGGGAGCTATCTTCCATAACCTCAACCCAATTGCCACTGGTGATTCCCATTTGTATTTTGACGAATTAATTTTCTTTCCTAAAACCTCCCTTGCTTTCTCATTCAAAAAAAGATCATCTGCCCCAGTGAGACTTTGCAGAGAAGAGAGCTGTCTTTTTCTGGTTCCTGTTTTTAAGAACATTCTCTAACAGAAGTATTCATAGATAGCACACTCGGAGAAATTCAACTAATGTTTTAGGGCAGTTTAAAATGAATTAGGTAATGTCTACAGGAGAATTTTACAAAGTTGCAAGGAACATATGGAATTTATTAAAACTGCCAAATTCTTGGAAATGAAGCTAGGAGCAATATGAAATGTTTAAACTAAAAAAAGATGTAGGTATTTGGGCAGAGAAAATGATGCATCTCTTTAGGGATTAGGTGATCAACAGAAGAACATCAATCTTTCAAAGTATTGCTCCTCTCTGAGATTCTATTATGATGCTCCCTGTCCTGTTAGGAATGCATGCTGTGGTTTCCAAATCCCCTGACTTGAATTCTTATACTTGGGACATGCAGGTTTTTCTTAATAAATGTAGGAAGAAAGAGCTTGTTTTTGTTTTGTCCATTATAGTCTGGGATGGCCCAAAGTTTAATAAGCCACAGCTCCCAATAATATTCTTCTTTTTTTTAATCCTTACCATTTTAGTAACAACTCTAAAACAGAAGAACATGGACTAAGCAAATGGGGTTAAGTGATTTATTACTTACACAGCCAGGAAATATCTGAGGGCACATTTGAACCCAGATGTTCCTGACTTCTTCATAATGGTACCTAGCTGTCCTAGCTCACAAAAATATTCTAAACCCCCTTTGCAAAATGTGTTTACAATGGAATACAAAAATGGAAAACAAAAATAATACAGAAGGGATAAGTCATCATGATGTCTATGTTACAGCATATTTCTTTTTTGTTGTTTATTTGTTATTGTTTGGGGTTTTTTTTAACCTTTACCTTTCATCTTGGAATCAATACTATGTATTAGTTCTAAGGCAGAAGGGCAATAAAGGCTCCGCAATAGGACTTAAGTGACTTGCCCAGGGTCATACAGCTGGGAAGAGTCTGAGGTCAGATCTGAACCTAGGACTTCCTCTCCGTAGGTCTCCTTGCTTATTTCTCCAATCCTCACTTCTCTTTTTGTTTTTTGCTCTGTCTACACTGTAAACCAATCCTGGTTTTGCATGCTTTTTCCATACTTAATATTCAATGATATAGAGAATGGCATGCCAAAAACAGACTTCAGAGTCTGGAAGAGATGAACCCAAGTTTAATCTCTTGTATAGAAGGAAAGGAAATGAAGGGATGGAAGGAATAAGTGTATATACAGGCACTTTTTGCTCAGGATCACAAAAAGCTAGGAAGCATCCAAGATCACATTGGAACTCAGGTTTTGCAGACTTCAGTCTCAGACCTCTGTCCACTGTGCTAAATAGTGATCTCTCTCTCTTTATATATATATACATATATATATATATATATATATATATATATACACTGTTTTTTTACCTTAGACAAATCACTTAGCCACAATCCTCTATATAATTCCCTATGACTCTAAGTTTTAGAGAAAGTGATAACTCTCACTGGCAGAGGGAGCTCCTTACTGGGAATTTTTGAGATGGATAAAATTAAAGATCAGATTAAAAAATTGAAATGCTTTCATATATTCAGTAGTACATAGCAATATTGACTGAGAAACCACTGAGGATGAATATAGGCCATTTCACATCCCATACAGTGTTAAGGATTATTAGGAGCCAGAAATTAAATTAGTGTTATTCAAAATTCATTTAAATCACAATTGAAAATGAAGATAGTAATGGCTGCTATTTAAGATGCCTCCAAACTTGCAATTTCTGGTCCATGACAACAACATGACTGAAATGGCAATGGCTGTGAAAGTTTTCACAGATGAAAACAATTGCAGTGTTTGGAGAAAACAGTCCCCCAAAGTGTGAAGAGTTGTTAAATGTAGCAAGGAAAGCTCTACACTCAGATGTGAATATTTTACATCATGTTTTTGGCCAAGGGAATGAAGGAGGATGTCAGAAGTGGTGGTCAAGAATTTTTCGGAGTCCAGATATTTTTAGACCAGAAGGATGTGTGGGAGCATTCATGTCTTCTCAAATCCTACTTCCTTTCCTATTTCCAGAAACCACAAACTCTCCATACTCTTTGGGTAATTCTGGGGTGGGTGAGGGAACACTCAAACAATTATCTCCTTCAAAAGCTTAGTACATCTCTTTGACTTTTTATCACAAATTATATACTTCTAAAAAATGTTCAAAATACCCTGTGTTATATAGAATGGGTCAAAAGAGTTGTAAGACTTATGTACTATAAAGTTGCTATATTTATCAATATTTTAAATAATTAATTAGTATAGCAATTTGTGTTTTCACACAACCAATCATGCACCAAACTGTATACTGCATGCCTTATTTACTGCTTACATACAAATTTTATACAGTTCCTCTACTAACTTACAGATTATCACCCCTCTCCTACCAGAGGTGTGGCCATGGGCAAGTAATTTAACCATTATGAGACTTAGGCAACTTTCTGAAGTTTAGCTATTAGAATTCTACATGAGGAGCAGCTCTAGGCCTACATTTAAGAAGACAGGAAATGTTCCCATCCAGCCTCCTGGTTTAAAAATATCTGGACTCCAAAAAATTCTTGACCTGGGGACTGGAGGTCCTGGGTTCCAATTTGACCTCAGATAATTCCAACTTGTTTGTCCCTGGGCAAGTCACTTAACCCCAATTGCCTAGCCCTCTCAAGTCTAAGAAAGAAGGTAAGGTTTTTGTTGTTGTTGTTGTTTTTAAGAATTACATATGATTTTTATCATATGTAGGTTAGTAGAGTCTCCATGCTGACATTTATGAATCTATGACAAGCTTTAAGCCCTTTGAAGACAAAGCCACGTCTTCTTCATTTTCCCCTTGTCATGGTGTTTGTGGGAAACTTCACCAATTAAATAAAAATAACCTAATTATCTAAACATAAGTAAGAAAATCACAAAATAGAAATTGAATTAAATGTCAGAACATACTGGCTAACTCAATTATTATCAGAGTTTTGTACCAGCAGGTTTAAATGCTCATAAAACAAGGTGCTATGAATGCAAGTCTAGCCTTTTTTGGTCTTAAGTAAGAAAATAAATGAAACTTTCTGAAAAGGAGAACTGAGAATCTTTCTTTTCTAAATTATTATTATTATTTGGGCAAGTTTAAGCATGTCTTGGAAATGATTTATCAAAATTAAATAACTCACTTTTTACTTTTAAATTTTAAATAAAAGGGCTAGTGAAATTCTAGGGCCAATTTTATACCAACCTATTCAAAGCCCTGGGAAAGGTCCTGTGAGGGACAGAGATGAACAAGTTGTCGTCTGCGGTGTCAAGGAACTCACAGCCTAACAGGGCACTTAAATAAAGCATATGTACAAATGGCGACGTAGGATGTGATAATATTCACAGGTGGGAACAATGTCCACTATGTATATTGGAGCCCAGAAGTAGAAGTAATTTCTTTCCTTTGGGGCAACCATAGAGGTGGTAATATATTAATGAGGCTTTGACTCGTGAATAGGATTTTGATGATGCATTAAGAGTCTCTTTTAGCCTTCTGGTAATTGCCTGCTGACCCAACTGACAACCCTATCTAGATACAAAGGTCTCTGAACAGCAGAATTTTTGTTACAGAAGTTTATTGCCACTAAAGTATTCTTTAGAAGCTCAGAATAATTAAGAACTAAATTAGAAATTCCGGTCATAAGCAAATTATGACCTCTTTGGTTTTTGTTTTGTTAAGACCTAATGGCTCCTCATATGGAGGGATGAGATCCTGGGCTCTGGAAATACAGTCCAGTCAAACCCATGAAGGGCAGGCCCTTTGAGAACAAGCCCACAGTCAGTCATGGGAACAAGTTAGACTGTGTCCCCTCAATTAATTATGATATTCAAAGATCTCAAAGCCTTAGAGAAGAGGAAAGAGTCTCTGCCTTAGATTCTCTGAGAAGAAAAATTGACTAGCACATGTGAGATGGGACAGCTCCTGCTTACATCTTTGCATTTGCTACCTTCCTTTCCAGAGAACAACACCCCATACAGACTTAGAGATTAGTTGCAAAGTCTTTTGCTGCCACTGCATTTCTAGTCTTCTGAAACCTCAGTCAACTACAGAGAATACTCTCTATAACTTGTTTGGATTCCTAAGTTTTGTGTGTTGGTTCCATTTTCTTTTCCCTCCCTCCTGGAATGATGATTTACCACAAAAAGTCTTGCTGAAAGAGGAATTTGCCACCAAATGTAATAAATAGAAGACCTTGATAAGATCTTTTCATATTGAGGGAAAACCGTAGGAATCTGGAGAAATAACCCCAATTCAGATGAATATGCAATGGAATGGCAGAGATAACTGGAAGAGAATATCCCAGACATAAGGTATGCACAAAGGCAGGAGAAACTAATACAAGATGGGAGAATAGCCAGTTGCAGAATTTAGCTGTAGTCAAGAGGGCATGAAGATGATGGAGGCAAGAAGGGAACAAGGATCAAGTTGCCTGCTATGTGCCAGGCACTGTGATAAGCACTTTGCAAATATGATCTTGTTTGATAAACAATTGATTAAATATATTTTAATGGATCTATGATAGCATTCTTCCTGTAATGCAAATTTCAACCTATCCTATGCAACTTTTGTCCATATTCTCCTACAAATCTACTGCAACTTTACTAGCTTAAATGGAAATTTGTTGTTGCTTTTGTTCAGTCATTTCAATTGTATCCAATTCTTTGTGAACCAATTTGGAGTTTTCTTGGCAAAGATACTGGAGCACTTTGCCATTTCCTTCTTTATACATTAGGAAACTGAGTCAAACAAAGTTACGTGATTTTTTTCAGAGTCACAGAGCCAGTAAGTATCTAAAGTCAAATTTGAACTCAGGTCTTCCTGACTTTAGACATGGTGCTCTATCCATTACAAAGCCTACTTGCCCTAACTGGAAATAGTATAGATTCAATGATTATTTACCCCAAACTTAGTAATTTAAAGTTAAGTGTACATGAAATCAAACTCCATTTAGTTTGATTTTAAATGACATTAAGATAACAAAAATCGGTATTTCTAAGCTGAACACATTTTGCTTTTTGTGCTTTTTCAAATGTTGCTATTATAATTAACATGTTAAAATATACTGCTTTTCTCTTTCTGTTTCTTCCCCCTCAATAGCAATCCATACATATTTTCATTTTAATATTCTTTATATTTGTCATTTCTGAAGCTCTAATAATATTTCACTGTCTCCATAAGCAGAATTTTGAAATCATCTCCAAGTTCTTGGATAGCTTGATTATTTTTAATATCTTGTTATTACCAATAATGCTACTAGAAATATTTTCATACAGAGAGTTGTTTTTTTCCTTTTAATAAAATCCTTAAGTTCTAGACTTTGGAGAGTGGAATCACTGAATCAAAAGGTAGGAATATTTTTGAGGTGGTTATTGTATATTGTCATGTTGCCTTCTAAAAACATCTTTTGCACCTTTCCAAAAGTAGTAGCTAGAGTGAGGAAACACCCTCTTCTGGTGCAGATTAATGCCCTTTATGACTTAGAAAGGACATCAGGCCATGATGTCACTTGTGGAAGCTAGGAGGTCACAAAGTGACTCCTTGGCAGGATGGAATTGCCCACTCAGCTCCCTCTGTATGACTTCTTGCATCAATATCCTTTACTAATGGAATTGACATGATTATTGTCCTTTCCCTAGTCTCAGAAAAAGTAATGTAAGAGCAAAATGCTTGTAAACTATTTCCCTAAAATATCACCAAAAGCTCAGACTCTTAAATCCAAGCCCAAAAAGACCATCATGGGTTAACTTTTGCTTAGGTATATAATTCCCAGCAAAAGCTGTGCCCAAAAGCCAAGCCCAGAAAATCCCCTCCTCCCTGTACAGAAATGTATTCTCCTAAAGTCAGTACATAAATCAATCATAAAGACCTGTATAAATGCTTTGGTACACCATGCTCCATCATGCCTCAGTGACTTGATTTTACCAACCAAAATTCTCCTTGAAAAACTCCCTAAACCCTGAAAAATGATCAGCCTAATATTAAATCTGAATTGTGTTCTCAGTACCTCTCTAATCTCTCATCCTCACTGCTATGATTCTTGAATTGTTCCTAGAATTTCTGACTGATTATCCTTTTATTAATAATAAGTGATTTTCCTTGATTGTAAGCTCAAAGCTCCTCACAGGTTAATGAAAAAATTAAGCCACCTGTGACGAAATAATTTATCTTCTGTAGAACCTTTGTGTTTCCTGT
Organism: Monodelphis domestica; assembly: GCF_027887165.1. Taxonomy (NCBI): domain Eukaryota; kingdom Metazoa; phylum Chordata; class Mammalia; order Didelphimorphia; family Didelphidae; genus Monodelphis; species Monodelphis domestica. Next base: position 246,149,525 of record NC_077232.1, read on the forward strand.
CAAAATTGATAGTTACCATACAAATGTATAGGATGATCTCAGAATGTTAATCAGACAATTTGTTAAAAGTTAATGTACCACTTATCCAATTATCTTTACTCAAACATGTATATTGAATGGTGTATCTATATGCTAAGAAAATGGGTATAAAAATAAAAGCTAAACCTGGGCATGGCGAAGCAGCCACTTCATGCAGAGCATGCCCCAGGCAGAAACATATACAAAGAACTGCCTTTCATCTCTCATTTTGCCTATCCACTCTACCTACTGAGTGCCCCTGGAGCCACGAGTGGGGCTGGACCTGGGCCCATGGCATTGTCTGGCGCTGAGAACAGGGACTCTCCCAGAAAATTTTAATTATTGTAAATTATGAAATAAAAATAAATTATAAATCACAGGTCGAGTATCAATCTCTATTGGTATGGGAAATTTCCTTGAGAATTCCCTGTACCAATGAAATAAAAATAAAAGAACTATAAAGCAAATGTAAAAACAAATAAAATAACAAAAACAAGCACATACTCATATGCATGTGTATACACACAGGTACACACACAAATTCTTCTTCTAAAAAAAATCAAATCTCATAGTACCAACAGAGCAGTTGTGGTTGAATGTACTTTATAAACTTAAGAGCGTATTGCAAGTTAAGAATTCTTAACATTATCAATAGTCAGTTCAGTAGCATACTGACAAACTCCAGCAGAATCACAGATTAATTCAATTTCCTATTGAGTGGACAAAGTAGTGATTGTACAATTCTACCCAGAGAGATGAGGGGAAAACACAGTGCAACCCATATTTCATCCCCTGTTTCTTATCTCTTCCCAGAACAAGAAAAAGTCATGGACATAAGGAAAGAAAATAATGGTCATTTCCCCTTCATCCATTGCTATTCTAAGGCAGAGGAGTGGCTAAGGGCTAGATAAAGGGAGTTAAATGACTTGCCCAGGTTCACATTGCTAGAAAATGACTGAGGCCAGATCTGAACCTGGGCCATCCGAATTCCAGGAATAATGCTCTATCCACTGTATTTTCAATTGTAGTTTTCTTACATATTTAGAGAGTCCATGAGAGAGAGAGAAAGAGAAAAAAACTGTAACATGTGGAAACAGCACATTTTGATAAGCCTGATTTCTCCATTGTTTTAATATGAAAAATATTTTTCAAGTCAGCACACAGGTTGTTAGGTGTTGAAGAGGACAGATCATTAAGTCTAGATTCAGGAAGATGAGTTCAAATCCAGTCTTAGATACTTCTTACCTGATTAATCCTAAATAAGTCAGTTAACCTTTTTCCATAATTGTAAAATTGGTAGTAATAAAACCTACCTTGAATGGGTTGTAAGGACCAAATGAGATATTTACAAAAATTGTCTAGCATAGTGACATGCAATAAATACATAATAAGTGCTTATTTCCCCTCCCCCACTTGTGTGTTCAATATTAATGCAAAAATATTGATGTTCCCCACAGAAAGCAGAAGCAGAGAAAGACATTTGGAGCATAGAAGATAAATACAGACTACTTGACTAAGAGCAATTTTCATGTAAGTGGAATCATATTTCTCTCTGGGAGATTATTAGACAACTTGTTTAGAATGCTACTTGATCCAATTTTAAGCATAGTTTCATAAATTTCTTTTAAAATAACATGCTACAACTGATATTTTTATGATATCTCTTGGGAACTAGTTGTGTGAGTTATATAGTTACATTAATGTAATAGTTTGTTTTCTCAGAAAATAAGAGGCTCACTGCAAAAGGTGTAGATATTGGACAGCTCCCCCCTCCCTACTTCCTCCCACTTTCCTTCCCACACCAACTAAAAGGCTCCAAACTCGCCATGTAATGATAACTTTCCCAACCTACAAGTATGTAATCTCTGCTTCCCGGAAAGACTACAGTCTGAATAAAATAACCCATGCATGAAAATAAATTATTTATCAACAAGCATTTACTAAATGATTATTAGGTGGCAGAAAACATAGCAGTTAAAGAGTAGCTTGTGAAATTGGAAATCCTGTCAATAAAGACTTTTTTTGGTTCATGCATTATTTTTGGCAAGCTAGCTAAAGTGTTATATGTACACAGAAATTTAGTGAGAGGATTTCTGAGAAAGAAGAAACCATAAGGTAAGGGAAATCTTTTAGACTCAACTATCAATTTCAAAACCAGAGTAATTTGGCCAAGCATCTGTTATACTAAATGTCAAAAATCCATTTTTCCTTTTTTTATTTTTTGGCATATTGTTATTTAAAAAAAAATATACAATTGGACCTTTTTTAAAGCCAGTTCTAAAATGGTTATAATTTCAGTTTCCCCTCTTTTAAAAATACTGCATTGCATTTGCCAAAGGTATTAAAGCTTTTTGGGAAACACATTGTGCTATGCTCTCCAATCTAAATTCAGCCTGTGTCTTGCAGCTCATTAATAAATAATAGCTTATTCTTCTTAAAACTGCATGTCAACCAGTTGTATTCCATCTTCCTCATTGTATATCAACAGGGATTCAGTGTCAGGATGTAAGAGCAAAAATTCCTTTCCTTTTCCTCACTTCTCTCAGAAGAACCAAGTGTTCTAAAAGTCTGCATGCATCACTCCTGGATGAGGACATTTACTAGAAACTTGCTAAATTTTTTTCTGTTAGTTCATTTATGATCTTAGTGTCCCGGTGGGTCATTAAATAACTTGAGGCAGTTCTACTTTTGTAAAGTATTGTTCAAATAAAAATAAACAGCTATTGTTCTTAAAATTCAAGCTTCAAGGATTTAAAAAGAGGGGCAGTCAATAAACAAATGGGAGCCAACCATAATGCCATTTCAGCTTTTGGTTAGGAGGTCCTTCTTTGGAGGACTTCTTTCTTTAAGCTTCTCTACTGCTAAAACTGCTACACAGGAAAAAAAAATAGGACTCATTCTCCCAAGTCCTTCTTTTCTCTTCCTCAGTCTGTCTCCAGAATGTCAACTACTTGCCCTGAACTAAATGGATTCAAATGTTAATCATTGTTCTTTGCCTAAGAAACAACAGGTTTATTGAAAATAATCAAAGCAGAAGGAAAAAAAATACTGCATCTGGAAACGCCCATATTATTACCCAGTGAAATGCAGGAAATTCAGTTTAAAATTAATTTAAATTAATATCATGTTTGACAACGTGGAGAGAAGAAAAGAAGGCTTTTTTTCATGATTAGTAAAACAAATGCTGTTTAATACATTTGCACAAAGCCAGCCTTTCCTCCTATAGATAGATGATCCCTATCCCCCTGAATCATTCCAGTAGCCACCTGGCATTGTACCCCTGCTGAGGAGTCTGCTGGGATATGACCATGCCACTTTACCAACTGTGGGTGTCATTTAAAAGAGCACAAGGGGAAAAGGATCAGAGGAGAGAAGACAGAAACAAGAAGCTAAGCATTAAAATGCGTCACACACTTGGAAAAACGTCATTTTTTCTTACGTTTGTGTGATCTGAAATTACTTACAAACTGTTACAACTTGTGTGGAATTTTGCTTGTGCCTCAATTCCTTTCATGTGAATTTTGCAAGTATAATTAGTGAAATAATAATAATAATAGTATCTCAAGCCCCAAAGGGACGCAAGAGTTGTAAGTGAAAAAGAAAAAATGTAAGCCCTTCACGCAGGGTGATTCCGTCCATACTCACCGTTGTGGTGGTAGTGACCTCCTCAGTTACAACCTTCAGCGTATCGACCACAGAGATGTATCCCAGACGTTTAGCAATTGCTAGAGCAGTGTTGCCATTCTGAAGAGAAAGAGAGAAAGAGAGGGAGAAGTGAGAGGAAGGACTGTGATGTGAGCCAATGAGATCACCCGCAGCTCTGCATGAGCCAGCATTTCCATCCAAAACAAGGCACAGCTTAGGAAAATCACTGGTTTTTACCATTACATCTGAATCTGTCTTTGTAACTTCTTTAGACTATAGTCCCAGTCACCATGGGAACACAACATGCTTACATCTGCCTACTATTTCTAATAAAAAAAAAAAAAAGGATTCTAATGCTTTAACCCTGAAGTTGTCAAGTATCTCTTACAAATAGTGTGTCAAGACCACAAGAATCCCTGGTCAATTGAAGAGAGAGAAACTTAGCACGTGGGAAGTTAACTTTTTCATTAGATATTACAACATCTGTTGTAGGTCCGATGTTGCCTCGGGGAATACAGTGAAATCCTTAGTTACAGCTGTGCAAGAGCTCACCATGCAGCAAAATAACAAAAACAAAGAATGCGAGCCCTGGGGATCCTAGCTTAATTGCATAGGTTCATTTCCATTTTCAATGGTTCCTTGGGCAAAGGGGCTTTGTCTTAGGGCTGCCACCAAGCAGAGCGCCCTGAAGCAGCTCCAGTTGTTGAAAAAGACCAGAAGAAAGATGTGTTCCCACATCTGATAGCCAGCTGTAAGCAAGCACATTCAATAGGACTCAAGTGAAAGACTCGCTCTCGCTCTCGGGAGGGGAGATGATGGAGTAAGTCAAACTGTTCTCCATCAGGCAAAACACTCCCACTGAACTCTGGAAGTATGACGGCAGTAAGAGCTTTCTTTGGCAGCTCAACTTGGCTGGGAATTTGGTCTGCTTTACGATAAGGGATTCAGCTCAGCTATGGGACGAACCAACCTGGATGGGCTAAGGGGACTGGCTGAGCAGGGAGGGGTTCTTAAACTTTGTGTCAAGCAATTCCGAGGGACTTATGACAAAGAAGGTTCTCCACTTCCAGAGAAAGAACTGTGGGAGTAGAAATGCAGATGAAAACATATGATTTATCGCTTGTTTATTTGGGTATATGATTTGGGGTTTGGGGTTTATAAGATTACTCTCTTGCAAAAATGAATAATATGGAAATAGGTTTTGAGTGATGATACATGTATGACCCAGTGAGGGGGGAAAGCAACAACTTTGTTTTTATGGTCCCCTTGGACAATCTACTGACACCTTTGGCCTCCCTCTTGAAAGAATGTTTTTAAATTCATGGGACTACAAAGGAAACCATTTATATTCGATTAGAGCTACCAAATTAAAGGACATTCAAAAAGATTTCACAGGCAACAGGTTAACAATTCCTGGTCTTGAGGCGATTCCCCCCACCCTTACCCCCAAATACTTACAGCAGTAATAGCATTTGGTTTAGCCCCATGCTGGAGAAGAACATTGATGATGTGAGTGTGGCCTTGTTGGGCAGCCTGATGCAGCGGAGTGTAGCCATTCTGGTGGTCATTATCCCCAATTTGAAGAGAGGAGAGGAAAAAAATAGCATTCATTTTGTAAAATTTGTAAAAAAATTTTTTTTCTTTACACTGAGACTATTAAGAATGCTTTATTTCTACTCAGCAATCTATAATTCTCAGAAGCAACAGCTCCCTCAGACCTTCTGACCTAGTAAATGAAGTAGAACAGACTGTCTTATTAAATAGTAAGATGCACAGTCGCTAAACCATTCCCCCCAATTATGAGCAGAGATGAGAATGGGGAACAGAAGCTTATAAAGGGCAAGGTAATAAGGCAGAATCTTGTGTTGTTCTCCCCCTGCCTTCCTCTCTGGGGTAGGAGGGAGAAAGACGAGTAGAAGACCACAGATCATCCATCTGCTTTCACTGCCTTTTCTAATCATTGCCATAAGATTTGTAACAAGGTTTGAGTCTTGTTCCAAAGATTCAAATATTCAGGAGTCTGGGTCTCAGGTTAAAGGCACTGGTCAGAAAAAAAAAATAAGTCAAGGATACCTAGTTAAACAAAAGGCATTTAAATGGTAAGAGGATGATCAGCATTCCATTTAGAATGGTTTTTCCAGGCAACATGAAGATTAGACTTTCTGGAAGATGAATGCCCTGGACAGTTTGCTTCATGTGGCTCCCTTGTTAAGGTTGGTATTTATGGAATGGCCTTGAAGCCAACCCATCTTTGATCCAAGCTGCACAGACATTCTGGCCCTGGGGGGAACAACTGATTCAGATGTCGACATGTCATTATATATTACACAAGTTAAGTAATATTTAAAACTTTTTTTGGAGGGGGTAGTACTATTCAGAAAGCCACCATAATAGATGGTGAGAAAGTGAATAAATAAGAGGTACCTTTATAATGATTATTAATATTATCAATATAATTATTATCAATAAATATTATCAATATTAATCAATATGAAAATATATTATTTCCCATTCTGGGCATAAAGTTTGAGAATGGATATTGTAGAACCCTAAACGTACCCCACACTTGGGGAAGCAATGTGGTATGAGGAACTACTGGCTTTGAAGTCAGAGACCTGAATCCAAATCTCATCATTGATGTTGACTATGTGGCCTCAGCTAATTTCTTTACCTACCTGTGACTTGAAGACCTTGAGGAATCAGGAGACTATAAGAGGTGGAACTAGAATATACATTAGAGTCCACTGAGTCCAATCCCTTCATTTTATAGGTGAAGATGTTGCAGCCCAGAGACATAAGTAATTTGCCCAGAGTTAGACAGCTAGCAAATGTCTGAGGCAAGATTTGAACTCGGGGTTTCCGGACTCTTAATTCCTGTGTCTCTTCCCTTGAAGCAAAACATCCAAGGCGTTCATCTTCCTGAATGTCTAATCTTCATGTTGCAAATAGCACTGCCTAGAAAAGCCATTTCAACCTGAATGTTGATCATTCCCTTACCACCAAATGCCTATTATTGAACTGTGTATCCTTCCTTGATGGAGTTCTGTGGTCCCCTGGGGGGCCTCTGAGACTCTTCCAGTCTTCTAGTTCTCATCCTATGGTTTTAATCTCTTAACTTAATATGTCCAGTATCACATTTTTTTATTCTTTCTATGTATACACACAGTGAGGGGATGCCATAATGCATAGAGCACCTAGGCTGAAATCAGGAAAATCTGAGTTCAAATCCATCTGTGTGACCCTGGGCAAGTGACAACCCTTGTCTGCCTTAATTTCCTCATCTGTTAAATGAGGATAACAATAGCATCTACCTCCGCCAAGGGTGGTTGTTGTGAGCATCAAATGAGATAATAGTTGTTAAGCCCTTAGTTATATATGTTGTGTCTCTACATATTGACCTGCTAATTTCCATATTTAGTGTAAATGAATGTATTCCTATCTGTGTGTCTCTTTGGTCCATGGATTGATTCCTCAGACTGGGACTATAGGTAAGAGGAAAGGTGCATTTTTATAGCATGGACTGGGGGTGGTGGGTGATGAAGAAGAAGGGAGAAGAAGAAGAGAGGTGGGGAGGGAGAAAAATGTGTTATAGTGCTATGTATTTAATGTTACAACATCATCTATCTACTGCTTTTATAAAAGATAACTTAATTAATCTGTTTTAATTAGGATATATTCATTGTTTTTATATTTTGTCTGCATATTTAGATGGCCAATCTTAATATAATAAATTTCAATCAGAATTAACAATAAAGAATGGCTGCAATTATTCTTTGAATAATTGCATTGAGAATCAGTAATCAATAATCACATTGTGAGTGAAATTTCTCTGTAATGCCTTGACAAGACATCCTTGCCAAAGGGTGCTGCGTGTCTGTTTCCAACATTCTGGACGGCGTCCAGCTAGTATGATATCTCAGTTGGCTTCGAAGCTCCCAGAATTGACCTTGGCTTTTACCACATATGGAATTGATCATGACTTTATAGAATATACTCTTCTTTAAAAAAAAAAAAAGAGACCTGCTCCGGTCATCCTCTCTGAGAAGAGGTATTTAGAAGACCACTCCCATTTTAAGGGGGAGTGGGATGTCTGTGTAATTTGACTTTATAGATACCAGTGACACATAAGCACTGAGTCTTTGGCAGAGCTGGGATGGGCTTGGACCCTGATATTTTGTAATTTACAACTTTCTACAATAAATGTCAGTATGGCTCAGATAATTGCTTCCCAGGATTTATGTTTTCCTTTTTTACACTTTTTACGTAGTATTCACTTAAAAATGTCTGTTAAAATGAACTTGTTCAAGTAAATAAAGGTGTCTTGCATACATGTGTTTGCTTATATAAATATATGATATATTTACACATATTCATTTCTCTCATATATATTTTTTATTCTACTACACACATATACATAAGGTCTGATATCTCTAAGCTCTATCTCTGGTATTTTTAAGCTGGAAAGCTTAAGATTTTTAGTACAACCTATATTTTATTTTCCAAGGGCACAGAATAGGCAGGAGCAAACATGATCCTAATGTAAAGATCAGAGGCTATAGAACTGGAAGAGACCTTAGAGATCATGCAATTAAATCCCCTTATTTTACAGATGAGAAAATGGAGGGCAAGAGCCTCAGTTAAGATACTTGTCCAAAGTCACATAGCTGATGGGGTAGAATTAGAACTCAGGTCTTTGGAATCTCAATCTCTTCATCTATTTACCATTCCATTGAACAACACACCAAAGTAATATAGCCATAGGAATGGAAGAGATTTTGGAGGGATCTAGTGCATACATTTCTTTGTATCTTGAGAGGCTAGATGGTTTGTAGGTTAGGCAAGAGGGAGATTCAAGTTAAGAAAAAGACCTTTCCCCCAGGATAAGCTCATCTCCAAAAATCTCATCATGAAATTGCTTCTGCTCTGGTACTCAATACTCTCTGTTCCTTCTCCTCTCTGACAGGAGGGCAGGAGAGTAGAGAACAACAAATAAATAACTCCTCCCAAAGTCTCCCTTTATAGAGGATTCAGAATTAGTCATCTCAACCAATAAACATTTATTGAGCACCTACTTGGGGCAGCTAGTTGGCACAGTGGATTGAGCTCCAGACCCAAGTCCAGGAAGATTCATCTCCCTGAGTTCAAATCTGATTTTAGACACTTACTAGCTGGGTGACCCTGGGAAAGCTGCTTACCCCTATTTGCCTCAGTTTCCTTATTTATAAAATGAGTTGGAGAAGGAGATGGCAAAACATTCCAGGATCTTTGCCAAAAAAAAAAAAAAACCCAAATGAGGTCATGAAGAGTCAGATATGACTGAAAAAAACCAAAAAACAAAAACAAACAAAACCCACACACAAGCACCTACTCCCTTACCAAGGATTATTTATTATTAAGCACCAGGAATGCAAAAAGAAACAAAAGGCAGTTTCGACCCCCTCCCAAATTCCTACCCCAAGAAATTTCTAATCTAATGGGGGGGCTGGAAAAAACAGACAAAATATATATATATAGAAAACAAGCTAAAGGCATTAAAATTAAGAAGGCTTGGAGAAGGTACCCAGTAAGAGATGGGATTTCAGTTGAGACTTAAAGGAAACTCTGCTTGATTTTGCCTTCAAGAACATCATGCCCCAGTGCTAGAGTATGTGCCTACTACCAAAATCTTTTAAATTTCTTTTTGTGCATTGTCTTCCCGATTAGATTGGAAACTCCTTGAGAGGAGCGATTGGCTTTCTTTTCCTGGCATCTCTTCAAGTATTTTTTTGTTTTGAATGACCAGAACTCAGATATGTGGTAGGGCAACCCAGGCTTGTGTTTTGGCCCTAATTTTAATCAACTTTTATAGTTATACATATCTAGATCCCAATCTCTTTGGCTTTCCAGTTATTTAGTTGGCAACTTTGCTTCGCTGGATACCTGTCGTTCATATATTAGCGCTCTTGTTTAAACCCTATAGGATATAAAACTTCTCAGGGGAGAGGGTAGAACCAAACCTCTTTTCTGGTTTGTTTTCCTGTACCAAAAGACTTAGAAATTTCTTTCTAAAACTATTTTGGGGTTTCGTTTTTATGGATAATAGTAGGAGGTAGGAGTACAAGGTGTCACCAAAGTTTTAATACTTTAAAAATATGTGAATAATTTTAGGATACTCTGTATAATATTTAATCTTCTCAACATTCATCACTTGGTAATAATAAGGATACTTTCACCTATTACCTCACAGAAATTTCATGATATGCTTCCTAAACCTTAAAGTGCTCTATAAATGAAAGATCTTTTATCACTGCTGGTATCACTATTAATATTTTAAATTAGGTGATTCTACAAAACAAATATAGCTTGTGAGCCATCAGGATTAGAAATGAACCACAAGTCTTCTGGTTCAAAGTTCAAAATACATTACCACACTATGTCCTTGGATTTAAGACAAGAGCTCAGAATCTTTCTATTTAGATACTTATTTGCTTTAAGTGATTTAAGGAAAAAATTGTTTTTGAAAGTATTCATGACTACAAACACCTCTAGAAGGCAACCATTCACTATGGTAGATGTCTGGTCATGACAATTTCTTGGAAACAAATAGAGGTTCATTCCCAAAGTCATTTACAATTATCATTGGAATTAAAAAAAAGATAATAACATCTTTAACTGATTTTCATTTAAACATTTTCATGTTAATTTCCAATTCTGGATGTGGCTAGGCAGGTTTGGCAATTTTTCTTCAAACTATGTCAGGACCAAAACCAACAACTTGAGACCAAACACTGTTGAGCTTGAGAAAGGATGATGACAACAATCATGACCACTTTTTAGTTCAGATTTTTCAGTGATCCAGAAATTTCTTGGACATTAGAAAATTCTTCATCTAGAGAAAAGATCATTTTACTTAAAGTTAAACATTTCATTATTTTTTTTAATATTTTAAGTCTTTCAGTATATGTTGCTGTGCTAAGAGATCCTTCAGTATGTTTGGTTCTCAGGTTAAAAAAAAAGTCTCACCATTTATTTTGTAATCTTTGTTATTCATGATGATAGATTTAGACAAACCTTATTCTGTCACATGCTAATTTGATATGTTGTTATTTGATAAGTTGAGACTCCAATGAGGTAAAAAAGATTATTAAAAGTGTTGTCACATCAATATTGATTGGTTAAAATTATATTTGACTTTGCAAAGAAAAATTGTTTTTTACAATGCAAAAAATTCTCTAAAACATTATTTTTTTAAAAATGAATTCTAGGTATTTCACAGAAAAGATGAGGAACAGAAAAATATCAATCCTTCAGAGAATGTGAATATAATGGAATGGGTATACTATCATCTCTGAAGAAATATTATTGCATTTGGCACAGTAAGAATCACTCAGTTCATTTAAGAAAATGAATTATGATGTTCAAATTCTATTTTTTCTTTCTAATCAAATATTCATTTGAGCAGGTCAAGCTTTGGGTCACAGAAGATGTTAATGTTATTTCTTCTCAATATTGTAGCATAACTAAGTGCAGTTCTGAGTATTTTTTTTTACAAAAGTAAGGTGACCTGCTTTGACTTTTAGCTCTTTATCTTGGTGAATAAAAGTCATGATCATGTGCGTAGGGGATATTTTAAGAGATCTGGGCTTCCCCCAAATACTGCTAAAGTACATACTGCGTGGCTTAGTCAATCCAATAAATACAATCATGATTTAAGGAGGGAATTGCTGAGAATTAGCATAAGAACTTTCCAATGAACTGCAGTTACAATCTGAAGGGAGCTTTGATGTCTAATTAAAAGTCCATTTTCCCACAAAAACTTTTCCAAAGAATGACAAGGAGAATGGAAATCCTTGAGTTGGTGATTACCACAAACTGTGTTTTTATTTTTTCTAGAGGAAAGTCATCAGTGAAAGGGAGCATCAAAAGCATTTTGCAGATGAAAGACATTGCGTTTGGAATCCATATTACTTCTTGCTTCAAACTGACCAAGTTACTGAGCACCAACATTTAATTCTATGTCCACGTCTTTGAATTAGTTAGGAAGAAGGCAGTGTCCCTGGGTAAGCTGTTGTTTTTTCCCATTTCACCTGTAAATATATTTTTGACATAGTTGTATGTGTGTGTGTGTGTGTGTGTGTGTGTGTGTGTGTGTGTGTGTGTGTTGTGCTTCTTTGTATGGTGACTGTATATGTAGGCAAGTTTGTGTATAATTATCTATTTTTGTTGTTATTTCTCAGGCATTCAGTCCTAGTCTTCTCTTTGGGACTCCATGGACACTAATACTATCCATGAAGTTTTCTTGGCAAAGATACTGGAGTGGTTTGTCATTTCCTTTTCTTTTTTTTTTAAACCCTTACCTTCCATCTTGGAGCCAAGCTCCAAGGCAGAAGAGTGGTAAGGGCTAGGCAATGGGGGTCAAGTGACTTGCCCAGGGTCACATAGCTGGGAAGTGTCTGAGGTCAGATTTGAACCTAGGACCTCCCACCTCTAGGTCTGGCTCTCAATCCACTGAGCTACCCAGCTGCCATGTCATTTCCTTTTCTGACGGACTAAAGCAAACAGAGATTAAATGACTCGCCCAAGATCACACAGCTAGTAAGTGTCTGAAGCCAGATGAAAACACATATCTTCCTGACTCTAGGTCCAGAGATCTTGTGCACTGGGCTAGCTAGCTATCTCCTTTTTTGTGGAAGTGGATGTGTACATATATATGGGTCTCTGTGCATACATATGTATATGTATGTTTATATCTACATAGATAGAGGTAGCTAGATGATGTCATGTCTGTTACACAGACAAGCAAATATAGGTATGCTCACATGCACACACATTTAATTTATGTGTGTGTTTACAACATAGCAGGGGCTTAACCAATCCCTGATTAATGTTCTGGCATCACTAAAATGGCTGAAGTGATGATTTTTTTCTATTTGAGTACACTGAATTATATACTTAACTAGTTGTTTTTCAATAGGGCTATTTATATGACTTTCAAAATTTGATTGGGGTTAAGGGGCAGCATGATATAGTCCATGGAATGTTGGAACTGGGCAAGCAAGCTAGGGTTGAATCACTCCCTACTAGCTGTGTGACCCTGGAAAGGACATATAACGTCTCAGGGTGAAAAATCCTTAAAAATCCTAAAATTTAACTCTAAAATTAAAATTTGATTTAAAAAAGAACAAGAAGAAGAGTTATGAAGATGAAAGCATAGGTGTAGATATACTAGAGGAAACAACAATAACAACAGCAACAACAACTTATAATCTTTATACCATTGAGCTATTGGGAGGCTCAAAAGCACTCTGGAAACCTTAAAATACTCTATAAATGTCAGTTATTATTAAGCCAGCTCCATCCCATATTTCAATTTTGTGTTCAGGCTTAACATATCACTGCATCATTAAGTATGTCTGAGAGATGATTCCCAGTGTGACATGGCCCATTAAAAATGAAAAGGAGGCCCTTCTAAGTTTCTAGAATGTATTTCTATAAAGGGAAAAAAGCCTTGAAACAACATAGAATCTGCCACAATGCTCTCCAACCTGGATTTGTTTCAAATCCTTATTCTACTTCAGAGCTTAATGTTAAGTTTTATCTATCATTAGATTAAGGAACCTTCTAACTAATGAAATTTATTAGAATTAAAGTATGTGAATTGAAAAATAACATTACTATTTAGAAACCCATATTAGAAATGTACAAACTAGGGGCAGCTACATGGCTCAGTAGATTCAGACAGATAGACAAATACAAAGAGAGAGAGGAGAGGAGAGGAGAGGAGAGAGAGAGAGAGAGAGAGAGAGAGAGAGAGAGAGAGAGAGAGAGAGAGAGAGAGAGAGAGATAAACCAACCAAAAACAAACAAAAATCCCTTCAAATTGTCCAGAAGTAGTGAAGAGGTAAGCACCATATGACTGAACCATTCATCCCCCAATAGTCAAAAAAAGGGCCTTTTCCAGAAATTTTTACCTTGGTTTTTGCATTGACATTTGCTCCTTGCTTCAGAAGAAAGTTGACCATTTTTACATTTCCATAGTGGCAAGCCACAATTAAAGGAGTGTAACCAAGCTGTAATAATCAAAGAAAAAATTTCAGTATAAGTACTCTGAACATTTGCCAAGACTACACATTCAAAGTTTTCTAGAGCAGATGGTAGAAATAAAAGAGGATGGCTATCATCAGTTATTGCAGAGGAAACTAGGTTATGTTCAAGTCGTCTATTTTTCCAACTCCAAAATGAAACCCTGCAAATGCTCCTTTACCATGTTTGACTTTACCTTAGTCTGAGCATCCTTGTTGGCGCCATGCTTAGTAAGGATTTCAGCAACATTTACTTTATCTTCCTGAGCAGCAAGATGCAAGGATGTCAGTCCACTCTGGAGAACAAAAGACAATTAGCGATATTAAGCAAGAGGGAATGTTTTCTTGAATTTAATGCCTGAGAAAAGAAATTTTGAAACTGTTATCAATTCCTCCCCCTAAAGTTCTATGCTTGAAAATCTCATAAGCAGTTTCTCTCTCCTCTCATGTTGAATGTTTGATTAGCAAAAAGCAACACCTCTGACAAACATTATTCATTTTCTGTCTAGGCTGTCTATGTTATCATGGGGAAGCTTTAAAACAGGTCTGTTAATGATGCCACCAAACAGTCCTCATCCTAAATCCATCTGAATCTCTCACTTCATCTATTTATTCACCTAAATAATTAATACCCAAAACCTGCCTTACATTTTTAGAACTATAGCAATCATAAGTGTTTTCATCAATAAAATTGCATTTCAACATCAATAATTAAATGCAATGGCAGGAAATTATTTTAAAACAATATGCACACATGCAATAACTGGAAATGGTAAGTCAGTAACATCCAACACAAATAGTTTTAAAATGTGATGTTCTCTATCATGACATTTAAAATTTTTATTTTGTTAAATATTACTCAATTGCATTTTAAAATGGTTTGGGTTGCATTCATCAATTTGGTACATACTATGGCCCTAGACAGCATGTTTGCTTAATAAGGACCACATCACTGAAGGGTGGAAGACAATAAACTTTTATAAAGAACCTACTCAATGCCAGATACTGTTCTAAGCTATGTAAAAATGTCTCATTTGATCCTCATAATGATCCTGGGAGATAGATGCAATTATTGTCCCCATTTTACAGTTGAGAAAACTGAGGCTTAGATGATTTGCTTTTAGTCACATAGCCAGTAAGTACCTGAGGTCAAATTTGAACTTTGGTCTTTCCAATTCCAGGCTCAGTACTCTATACACTTTACCACCTAATTGCCTGGAGGAACAACTGCACAGATAAAAAATGGGTGCTTGAAATCCTGTGGCAATTCATCATCTAAGAAAATGGCCATTTTAATAGAATTTCTGACAAGTGACTTTATATCCTGCTCTCTTTTCATAATGGATTGTTTAAACTTTTTATCTTTGAAAGCAATACTAGTCTTACAGTTGTTTGTTATTTATTATATCAACTGGTCTCTTGTTGGCTGAAACAGATCCAGCTGTTCCTAATGTAGCAGAAAGAGAAAACTGTAAAAGTCTTCCTACCCTGCTCCTGCTCCCCCTTCCCCAATAACAACTGATTGTCTGAGTTGAACTGGTAAAGTCTGGAACTGATTTTATTTCACAGATCTCTTAATATCATGATTTGATAAAGAAGAGATACAAAGGGAGCCTTGAAAGATGGTACTTGCTTGGTGGTTTCTCATTTGTAAAGTTAGAAATTTTCACTGATTTAGAATTAAAAATTATTTTTCTCCAAAAGAAAGGGAGTAAATATTCTGTTATATTTTATTATGCATTTTATTCAAAGTGCTTTTACCATTCATTTATTATGATGCCAAAAGGACATAAAACTCTTCAATTTTGTCTTTGCTGTATAAATATCCAGATATGATCAAACATTTTAAGTGGCTTTAATTTAACTACAATCTTGGCTGGGGTACATAGTGTCTTTCTAATACCTTAAAAAAGTAATGTCATCCCTCTATGATTCAGAAACTCATATGTCTATATCTAAAGAAAGCCTCTTAGCTATTATCTTAGTATTGGTTCTAAGAAGAGTGGCAAGGGCTAGGAAAATGGGGTTAAGTGGCTTGACAAGGTCATTCAGCTAGGAAGTGTCAGAGGTCATATCTGAATGCAGATCCTCCTGACTTCACCCATTCTATCTGCTGTGCTATCTAGCTACTCCTCCAATATAATTATATGCATATATTTATTAACAGCCAAATTCAATGAGTTGTACCTCAAAAATCCTAGGAAAAATATATGTTGACAGACTGATCACACTTTGTCTCAGGAAATGATACACATAAAAGAGAGGCATAGCTGATTAGAAGAAATAGAAAACTGGTCTCAGAGTTGTTTTTCCACTTTAAAAAAATTACCATTTTCAGAAATCTTATCACGAAATGTCTAGTATTCTAGTTTTTGCCCCAAAATTCAAATGTTCGTTAAGTGAACAAACATTTTTGAGAACCTATTATGAGCAAAATATTGAGCTAGCAACCATGGAAGAAAGAAAGATGAATAAGGCATGGTTGCTATCCTTGAAAATTTAATAATCTAGTAGAAGCAATATGACAAATATGCAACTATCTAGAATACAATGACAAATATTTATTAAGTGCTTTAAGTGCATAGAATCTTATAGATAAAAATGAAGCTAAAATAGTCTCTGTATCTTCAATGTGTCAACAATCTGATAGAAAGATAAAATATCAACACACTTTGCTACATTATCTAATGTTACATAAGAAATGCATAAGAATATTACAAATCAAAGAATAATGAAAGGCCTGAGAATGATGTTCTTTAGAAACTAAGGATAGTCTGTTGGGGTTCCATGGAGGTGGTGGCATTTAAATTGGACATGAAAAGAGTAGGTAGATTTTAAATAAGTTATTAGTACCCCAAACCAGAAAAAGGATAAAGTAAATAATATTTGGATGATTACAATCTCCAGTGAAAGTTTAACTGAGTTAAAATAATAACAATAAGGAAGGCAAAAGAATACCAGGCACTTTTATCCAGAAAACACTTGATCTTTGCAAAGTGAAAATTTATAGCAGATAAAAAAACTAAATTCAGATATAATCTAATTTGTACAATATTATAAAAGGTATGTACATATCTATGTAAGAAAAATAGATAATATTCACAGAGAAGATACAAATACAATCATGTACATGTGTTTATATGTATTATCTGTGTAAATATGTAGTAAATATTCTTGTTTTGTTGTGTTGTTTCAGTCATGCCCAACTCTTTGTGACCTCATTTTGGTGTTTCATTTCAGCAAAGATATAGAAGTGGCTTGCCATTTCCTTTTTTAGCTAATTTAATACATGAGGAATCGTGTCAACCTGTATTAAGTGATTGGCCCAGGGTCATTTGGCTAGTGAGGGTCCAAGGCTGGGTTTTGCAGCAGTTAAAATTAGTTTCTCTGCTAGAAGTATTATATTTTTATGAGGTTTAGTAAAGATTAAGGATTAAAGAAAATACAAAATAAGAAAGAACGTGTCTAGGCCCAGAGAGCCCATTCATAACCACTCACATCTTGCCTGCTAGGTAGAGAGCTGTGTGTGCTAAGAAGCGGAAGTAGGAAGAGAGACCTTAGTAGGCTTTACAGCCAGTTTAAATAGAAATTTTGATCTCGCCCAGGTGGGAATCTCAGTGAGATTAGAGGGCATCTTGGGAACTAGAGCAAGGACTTCTGGGGATTGAAGTCCGGGGTTCAAATCTCCACTTTTACAATTCGCCATATGATCCTTGGGAAAAAGATTTTCCCCAAAGGACCATGAAAACATAATCAACTTAAGGATTACAATAATTTGAGGATAAGAGGAAAAGGTTGCCAAACTGTGATATTGAAATCACTTTTAAAAAGACTGATATATATTAATTTAAGGTCGCCAAGGATTTTACTTATGAAAATCCTAAATGAAACACTCAAGTCAGAATGGAGTTTTATGGTAGTTTAATCACAACGGGAGTAAGAAAGAAGGAGAGGGAGAGAGGGAAAGAAGGGGACAAGGAAAGAGGTTAAGACCAAGGTAGAGAAGGGAATCAGTCCTTTCACTCATGTGACTGATCTGAAGGAAAGCTGCCTGCGGGCCTCCTCCCTGCTCGAGCTCCTAGAACAAACTGGCGCCTAGCCCTGTCCACAGGAAATGAGCAAACTCCAGAGCTGTTCTCTACCTCACTTCCTGGGCCTCACACATGCCAATGGTGGCTCAAGCTTGGCTTAGGAGAGCCCAGGTGAGCAGTTAGTTATTTCTGATTTGTCATTGACTAGCACATGCCCGTGTGGTGTGGGTGTGCACAACTTTTGGGTGCTAGACCAAGCAAGATGGAAGAAATTTAAAAATCACAGTTTGAACTCATGAAGAGGAACCCTCCTGATTTCAAGTCCATTGCTCTAACACCATTTAGCTGCTTTAACTATACTTTCACTGGGGGGCTCTTTTTTTTTTTTTACAAATGGGAAAAATAAATTACCTTAGTTGACATGTGGATATTGGATCCTTTGTCCAGGAGCAGAGTTACCATGTCAGTATGGCCTTCCTGAGAAGCCAGATGAAGTGGGGTGACCCCTTGCTTAGTCACAATATTGGTCTCTGCTCCATAGTTCAATAATGTGGTAGCTATTTGCATCTGATTCTTCTTAGCAGCAATATGCAGTGGAGTATAGCCATTCTAAAGGGGAAGGAAGAGGACATATAGTTAACCTTTCTATAAATATGCTTAATCTGAAGGTTCTGAGAATCACAGAGCTTGAACAGTGTAGGACTTCAGAGGTCTCTAGCCCAATCTTTTCCTTTTATATAGATGAGGTTATGTAGCTTGCCCAGAATCACACAAGATGGTAAGTTACAGAATATTGTTTTAAGTTTGAATCTTTTCTTTCTAAATCTAAGATATCATGTCTTCTGCATTCATATAATTCAGAGGTGGAAAAAAACTTATAAACCATTGAATCCAATCAATCATCCCAAGGAGAAGTTCTTTCTATAGTCTTCCTAGGAGATGACAAAGCAGGCTTCTGATGGATTAATTCCTATAATAGATATATCACTACTTATTGGAAGATTCACTTCACTTTTTGGCAATTGTCAGAAATAACTCTTTTGTTGAGTTAGAATCTTCCTCCTCATAATTTTTACTCACCAATAATATATTTTTCCTCTGAAGCAACATAAATGAATCCAGTTCTCTTGTCCACTTGTCCATTCTTTTAATCTTTAAATGCATTGATGATGCATACTTTTAGTTTTCTCTTTTCCAGGCTAAATAAAATCCAGTTTCCCCAATGGTTCCTTTTATGACAGTGCCCACCCTTCCCCTCAACATTCTGATCTCTCTCATCTTTCATCATGTTGAGTAGAATTTAATGAAATAATCTAGAAATGATCTGATCAGGTAAAAGAACAGCTAAATTCTTACTTTTCATCATCCAGGCACTATTCTTATATTAATAATAGCTCACATTTCTAGAGTACTTGACAATTACAAAACGTTTTCCTCACAAAACTTCAGCCTTTTTCATGTAATACAAATATTATTCTACATGATTAAACAGAAGTTTAAAGTTTCTTGTTCAAATTCAGATGATTAATTAGTGACTGACTATATTCAAATGTGAAGGTTGCAATTTTATGGTCTTTCTATTATAATTTCTCTTGTATACTCTAGTATGGTCTAAAAGTACTTTACTTTAGAAGTCATATAACATATTTAGGTTAAGTTAATCTTGTGTTCATCAAAAACTTCCAGGTTTGTTTTTTGTTAAGGAGATAGTGACACATATATGTATATAGTTATGTATATGTACATATGAACCATAATCAAGACTATATCACAAAAGCAAAAAGATAATATAGTTAATCTATTTTTAAATTTAGTAATGTGTAGAAAAGAAAGTAGTAATCAATACGTTAATGGTTTTATAATTGACTAGTTACATTATGTTTATTTTTATAATTATTAAATAGAAAAATTAGAAGAGGTTCCATAGATAGAAGTTGATAAAAATTTCAATGCCCCAACACTTACAATTACATAACTTTTTGTACCAACATGTGAAATAGATTTTTTTATCATATGAAAACAAATGAAAGAGTCTTTTAGGTTATTTTAGAATTGTCATGGAGATTTGGAGCTAGTTGAATGATTGGACTAAAAGAATAGTGATTCATCACTTTCCAAAGTTGCTGTGACCTACTCCTTACTGGTAAGCTGTTTATTCACTGTGTGTTCTGAAGCATGGAGTGATTAAATTCTGAAAAGGAGTCTCTACTCTAGTGGGGTGTTCCTAAGATCTATCTTTGGCTTTCTGTTGCTTAACAATGTCATAAATTATTTGAATGAAGCATGGCCAGCAGGATTAGCAGATCTGTAGATGATGTAAAGCCTGGAAGGAAAACTAACACACCACAGGAGAGAGGGAGAATTCAAGAAGATTTTGATGAGCTAGTATGAAGGACTGAGTCTGATCAGGTAAAATTGAAGAGGAATAATGTAAAGGACTTCAAAAATCAAATATTTAAGTACAGAGAGATCTGACAAGATAAGAATTCCATTGAATCCTTGATCTGAGAGTGTTAATGAACTGCAAAATTAAAATGGGGCAATACTTTGATATAAAGCAGTAAGAAAATCTAAAGCTCCAGCTTAGGCTGATTAAAAAGTGAAGTACAAGCAGAATGAGGAAAGTGATAATCCCATTGTATTCTGCCATTGTAAAAAAAATGATACCAGAGTATCATAGTCAATTCTGGATATACCATATTTAAGAGAGGACACTTACTGGAGTGGATGCAGAGGAGAAAAGATTAGCAGGGGAAAAGCCTGGATACCCTACCATAGGAAGTTTAGTTGAATGAAATGGGAATGTTTAATTCAAACAAAATAAAACTTTGCATTACATAATAGCTAACCTCGAGCATATGAAGAATTGTTTGGTGGGACAGACATTATGGCAGTCCCTCTGGAAGCAATGGGTCAGAAGCATAGTGAGAAGTTACAATAAAAGGCAAATAGTAGCTTAATATTAGGGGAGAAATTTCTTAACAATTAGAGCAAAATCTGAACAGTCTAAAGCAATGAAGGACTACTAATTGGGGAAATTATTACAGGGATTATTCCTAGGCAGTTAGAAAGTCTACTGAATGAAGGGCTAGATTTGCCATGAGTTAGAGATGAGCTCAGATTTTGTCTCTGACACTAGCTGTATGACTTGGGTAATTCATTTAACATCTCTCTGCCTCAGTTTTCTCATATTTAAAATGAGATCATAAGGGCCCCTATCTCAAATAGTTGTTGTGAGCATAAGATAATAATAGCTACTTATGAACCTTAAGATGCTATAAAATGTAGCTATTATTATAATTCATATTATAATATCATTGGACTGCTTCCAAGATCCCTTCCAACTTTAAGATACCTTAATTCTTTGAGCAATATAAAACAGTTATTGGCTTTAAGGACCATCCCCTACTGGAATTTGCTAGTTGCTGTTTTTCACATAATTGGTCCCTGAGAATTATTTATTGATCTTTCTAACTATTTACCTAATTGGTGATTGTGCTCATGACATTGATCCCTGCACACTGAAGAATTTCCCAAATGAGATCCCTAAATCACTTACAAGAGCTTGACCTATCTTTTCATATAATAAAAATGAAGATAATCTAGAGAGTCTAGAAAATGTAGCTTCATGGTAAGCCTATACGTCTGGCCCATTTGTATAAACATCTCAGAAAGATACTCCAAATGGATAGTGAATTGAGTTGAGAATTGAACAGTAATGCAGAGAATACACTGGATTTCATTTGGGAGATTATGTAGTATTTTCATGAATGCCAAGGCAGTTCCCTGAATGAAATCCTTAATGTTAACATCAGTATTATTCGACTGATGCTTTATAGCTAAAAACCATAGAATCTTCAAAGATTCAAAACTGTGGGGAACACAAAATTCAACAGAGAGAGGCAAAATTGACATCAATGAGTTGCTTCATGGATCACAAGGAAAAAGCAGAGTAAGAGAACTCATCAAAGAACATATGCAGGGCCAGAAAAAAAAATTGATTAATTAAGTTGAAAATAAGGGATCTAAGGATGGACAGCTTGGCTGCATTGTGTCACATACCTAGAAGGACTTTTTGTGTAGAATTTATAGAAGAACCTAGAAGAAAATCAGGCAGTTAGGAAGTGTAGTAGATTGAGTGCTGGGTCTAGAGTCTAGTTAAAATGGCCTTAGACATATTAGTCATGTGACCCTGGGAAAGTCACTTAACCCTGTTTGCCCAAGTTTTCTCATCTATACAATGAGCTGGAGAAATAAATGGGAAATTACTCCAAATTCTTTGCCA
This sequence comes from Monodelphis domestica, assembly GCF_027887165.1. NCBI lineage: Eukaryota > Metazoa > Chordata > Mammalia > Didelphimorphia > Didelphidae > Monodelphis > Monodelphis domestica. The sequence continues at coordinate 246,171,565 of NC_077232.1, forward strand.
AGGAAATCTCCAAAGGGGTCATGAAGAGTGGAACATAACTGAAAAAGGACTGAACAAGAAATACAAAAGAATTTCAAAGAAAAAGAGAAGAGTAGATGGGTTGTGATCTCTACTATTGAAAAGACTATCTCCATCAATGATATTCTAAATCCATTAAAATATAAATATTAACTGAATATAAATGGTCAGATTGGGGAAAATAGTGGTTTAAAAGATGTTAGGTAATTAGTATAAAATGATCATTGATACATTCATTTATTTAATAAATATTTATTTAAAGTATGCCATGTAAGATCCTTAAAAAATGACTAAGAAACTCCTTGTTCCAAGAACCTTAATGCCTATAAAATATGATCTAATGAAGAAATAAGAAAAAAAGCATGTATTTAAGTATATAGGTCTGTAACTGTAATTCAAAAATAGAAGGTGAGTGACAGTGTTATTTAATGAAAAAAGCACAGACTGTGTTTTAAGCTCTACAGTAACTATCAGTCCTGAGAAACCACTACAGACTGTAATCATAAAGTGGCAAATTCAGATATGGGATATATAAAATGGTCAAAGTTAGCATTGTGATTTGGAGAAAAAGATGGAAGTCATCTGCTTATAGGAGACAGTTGACAACATGGGGCTGGATGAGATCACCAAGGTAATATAGAAACAGGATGAGGGTTTAAATTAATTCCCACATTGGGATTAATGGTTGGGGGGAAAGTCAATGAAAGAAAAACAAGAAGGCATATATATAAGAAATGATAAAGGATAGGGTCTAATCTTGTGGTTTCCTGGGTACAGGGAATTACCAGTCATAGACATTTTTCCTACCAATAAAAGTTGGCAAATTTTAGTCAAATAATTGTCCAACATGCTGAGAATGATTAGCCCATGCTCAACTAACCAGCATGTGTCAGTTATATCATGAACCTCAGTTCTTCTGGCTCAAAGGAAAAAACAATGCCGAGGAAGGAGCATAAACACTATCAAATGTTACAAAGAATTCAATTTTAACTGAGAAAATGTCATTAATTTTGGCAATCAAAAGGTCATGAGTAACCTTCAATAGAGTTCTTTCAGTAGAATAGAAGGTATGGATACCATATTGAAAGATGTTAAAGAGTGAGTAGAAAATAGAAGTGAATATAAGTGCAGTTGTGACACTTCATGAGACCATTTGGAGTTTTCTTGGCAAATATACTACAATGGATTGCTTTCTCCTTCTCCAGCTCATTTTATAGACAAGGAAACTGAGGCAAACAGGATTAAGTGGCTTGCTCAGGGTCACATAGCTAGGAAATTTCTCAGGTGAGATTTAAACTCAGGTAGATAAGTTTTCCTGACTCCAGGTATGGTAACTTAGCGAATGTACCACCTAGATGCCTGTGGATACAAATATAAATAGTATTTTTTAGATGGGAGTTGATTTAAAAAAAAAGAGAGGAAAAATAGTAGTAAATGGAAGATTTTTCTTGATTGTAGGGAATATTTGAGTAAATCTGAAGTTAGAATAAAATAGGTCATTGAAGAAATGGAACTCCTTTGTAAAAGATGCTTGAGAAAGAGGGAATGAGTGAAGAAGCAAGAATCCTTAGCAAGGATGAGGTGAGATCATAGAGCAGAGATTTCTTTAATTATCCTGTTTGGAAGGAGGCAATACCTTTAGCTTTGAAAGAGAAGAGATGAGGGCAGCTAGTTGGCTTAGTGAATTGAGAACCAGGTCCAGATATGGGAGGCTCTAGATTCACATATGACCCTTTCTAACTATGTGACCCTGGGCAAATCATTTAACCCCCATTGCCTAGCCCTTACCACTCTACTTTCTGCCTTGGAACCAACACACAGTATAGGTTCTAAGATAGGAGGTAAAAGAAAGAAAGGAAAGAGGTCTATTATGTCTAACTGTAGAAAAGAAAATAGAGAAGGTAAAAAATAGAGGTAAAGACACTGAGAACATCTAAGCTATGTGTTAGGTGAGTTGATGGAACTCATACTAAAAAATAATTCAATTGAAATCCTGGATTATCGTGTGTTGCTAAGCATGAATCAGAGGCAATGAAAATAATTTGAAGTGAAATATGCAAGGTTGGGACTGAATGTGATAGATATCAAGATGACTTCCAGTTGGAGTGGTGGAAAAGGGAGGAAAGTACTAATAGATAAAACATAAACCTTAGCTACCAGCTGCCAAGTGCACGGGTAGGAGAGGGGGTAGAGGAAAGGATATTTTGCTTTAAAAATAACTAAGGACTTGGTTTTTCTATCTTTATCTTTAAAAATAACATAGACAAACTGAAGGATGTCCTGAGGAAGGTGTCCACTACAAGAAGTCCTGAAACCTCTTCATATGAGAACTTTTAGAAGGAACACTTGAACTGGAGAAAATTTAGGGACAGAATAATATCTGTGTTAAAGAAAAAAAACTTATTTTCTGTTTAAACTTCCCAGGGAAGGAAGAGTAGATCTAAGAACAATAGGTGAAAAGCACAGAGAAGGAGATATCAACTTTCAGTAAGGAAAAACATTCTAACAATCATAGTTTCCTAAAGTACAATGAGTTGCCTGAGAGATAGTGGGATCCTCCTTTACTAAGATGTTCAAAGAGTGGATAGATAATACTTTGATGGTGATGTTATTGTAGAAGGGAGTCTTATTCACCTACAGAATGGACTAGATGGATGTAAGGTCTTTCCCAGTCATGAGATTTCTGTAATTCTTGCATCCATTTTTCATAACTCAAAATAATCAAGGAAGCTAGTCCCTACCATCAAAACATACAATATTGTATAAAAGTGAGCATGTTGTACATTTATTTCAGTCAATAAGAATGAAAAATAATGAACATAGATGAGAGGACAACCTAAAACCTTATATTTTGTAGGAAGGCTTTTGCAACCACTCTTGATTCTATTGCCTTCTCTTGTTATTTCCTATACAATGTGAATGTATGTGGTTTTGTAGATATTTCCCCCCATTAGAATATAAGTTCCTTTCTTTTGCCTCTTTTTGTATCTCCAACACTTAGCATAGTTCCTGGTACATAATAAAAAATTTAATAAGTGTTTATTGATTAAGTTAAAATTCAAAAGGAAAAAAATTAAAACATCAGTATTTTTGACAAGAAATGAAATTTCAAAGTAACTGGTATAGAGAAAGAAAAGATTTCCAATGTTGAATAAAAAATAATGTTCAGAGATGTATTTGGACTTTGTATTATGGCATTTCTATCTTGAGTAAATGTTAACTAATGCTCTGTTATATTTTCCTCATTACATTCAAATTGCAGCATGTGAAACTTGGAAGAAACCACAGGGACCCATTATTCTGATTCACTCATTTTACAAATGAGGAAGAAACCAAAGTTCAGAGAGATGAAGTAATATGCAAAAATTGCCAAGACTTGATGATTAAGTACAGATCTGGGGAGGAGAAGGGCACAGGAAAGGATGAATCAAGGGTGGCTCCAAAGTTTCTAACACCTGTAGATGGGAGAGAAGTAGTGTTATTCATGGAAATAGGAATATGGGGAAGAAAAGGAGCTTTTGAAGTAGAAAGAGAGATAAATATATATGTCACTGGAAATGTCCTTTGGGGAGTTTAAAATATAGGTCTAGACCTCAGAAAAGAGATCAGACCTCTAGACATAGCTTTGAAAGGCATCTGCCTACTGGAGATAGCTGAAGCCATAGGAGCAGATGAAATCATTAAGACAAGTATGAAGAGAAGGTGGTTTAGAGTTTAAAATTAAAATCTTGAGACAAGTCTAAATTTATCAGAGGCAAGTAACTTAGTTTTTCCATTCACTTTTAAATAAGGAACAATTCCATTTTATGGGACATCACCGTCTTAAGGCTTAACTAGATCTCTATTTTAGTCACTTATACCATGGATGTAGAGAAGAATCTTGCTCTGTTTGGAAACCTAATTCTTTTTCAAATTAAAAAAATATATATATTTTAATGGTTTATGTGGGACCATGTAAATAGCAAGTAAAATTGAGTCCTTGGGTGGCTAGAGGGAGAGGATGCTATGTTTTTTTTTACATTAGTTTCAGTTTACAAGTTAAAAAAAAGAAATCATTGTTGCATTTCTTATATAAATTCTCTAAATGAAAGTCCTGATCTCCAGAAGAACATAAAGCCCTTAAAGGCAAAGATTCATTTTTGGCTTTGTAGCTCTAACTCCTAATGCAGTAACCATAAATCAATGGAGTTAAATCGAATTGAATTATGATCATTCAATCTCTTTTTAAGTTGGGGTAAATGAAGGTATGCATTTTGTTTTATTTTTTATTTAAAGGTATGCATTTAAAAATATTTCTAGATACCATGGCTATTTTATATTACTGAAAGTTAAGACCCAATGAGGAAAACAAATCCAAGCCACCACAATGAGAATACGGGATAAAGAATGCCTTCGAGCATTCATTACTAGACCTACATAGTGGCACTGGATTGTGCATCTTTAAAATGCCCATTCCTTCTGATCACTACTCCACCCAATGACTTCAGACCAATTTATGTGACCTACATACCACATAGACCCATGAGCACTGTTAGGGCTTGGTTAGCCACAGTAGACATCTCACCTTGGCAGTGGCATGAGGAGATGCACCTTTCTCCAGTAACAGCAGCGCCACCTTCTGGTTGTCATAATGAGCAGCAACATGGAGTGGGGTGAGGCCATTCTGTAAAGGGTGTGTTTATGTTTGAGCATTAATAAATTGTTGTTAGCTGCCCTGAAGCTGCCAGGAATCATTAAAAAAGAAAAAAACTGATACTGATTAAGTCCATGTTAATAGATTAACCAAAGAACACAGTGAACTCAAGAGAAAGACAATAAACAAATACAGAATTATTTTTGTATTAGAAACTTCATTTGAAACCAAAATGTAGCCGTAACGAAGCACACTGTACCTTGCTTAAAAGCAACGGAAGAAACCAACAGATGTCATTTTTAATCATAAACCAAAGAAGAAAAATGTGGAGCTGGAACCACCAAGGTTTCAGTAACCTTGCAGTGTTAGCAAAATAAAAGCTACCCCTCCCGTCAGCCGTTCTAATTTTTTAAAATTTGTTTGTTGCTTTTAAAAATAATTTGATGGGTAAAATAAATAAAAAGTCCCTAACACTGCTCTGAATTGTCAAAGTGAATGCACATATGGAGACATTGCTGTGTGAACAAATATCATGAATTGGCTTCTCTAACTATCTCAGTGTGGAGAGACAGAAATGATCCTTTATCACAATTTTGTTCAACAATTTAATCATCTGCTTGTTTAGCTTGTAAATGGCTTTTAGTCACTATCATGGGAGGTTTAGACTTTTCATTCTTCCAACATATCCCATGCCAAACATCTTTACCTTGCCAGCAGAATCCGGGGAAGCACGGCGTTGAAAGAGCAATTTTGCCACATCCAAGCTCCCATATTTTGCAGCTACATGCAGTGGTGTAAATCCCTTCTGAAAATGTGAAAAAGGAGTGGGGAGAGGATTGGGGAAAGGGAATAGAATCGTTACTTCACCAACTTCTAAACAAGTGATTTTTTAAAATGACCCAAATGATAAATGTGAAGTATATTTAAGAAAAGATGAGTAAATATTATTTCCCTTAACAATGAGAGCTAATAAAAGAAATGAAGTTTGACATTCAAAGATCAAGATAAAGTTGTACCTGAAAGAAGACTGCATGTTTATGAGTAAATTCGGAAATTTAAGTTTTACTTTTGATGTTTACACACTAACAAACTAATATTAATGTCAGAATTTGATGAGGATTAAATGTCTATTCTGCACAAGGTATAGGATATAAATAAGGACAATCAATATCTGGCGTTTTTTATCATACCTTATGGTTTATGTATGTCATTTCATTTTTGGCCCTCACAACAACACTGAGAGATAGTTGATAATATTATCTCTATTTTACAAAGGAGAAAACTCAGAGAATAACTGACTTGCCCAGGATTAGTAGATCCTTTCTGAGAACAAATAAATTAAAAGATGGAGTATAATGCTATATCTTGCCACCATTAGTAAGTAACCAAGGAAGGGTTTGAATTCAAGCCTACCTATATTGGCATAATTAATAAAGATGAAATAAAATTATACTTATCTTTTTCCTGTCTCATGAGTCCAAAAGGCTTGGGTTCATGCTGCTTAGTCTGTTTTCTTTTCTCTTCTATGTCTACCCTTTCTTTACAATTTTTCATTGGGGATTTCTCTAGTCAAGTATTTTTATTTTTAGTGGCAAGTGGCAGGGAAAAGTTTAATTATTTATCATGTTGTTGATCTATATTTGCTGAGGATATGACTACTCAAATAGTCTGCAGAACAAAAATATCAAGCATCAGCAATATCCCCCATCCTGGCTGACTGGCTTTCCTCTTTCCCAGAAGACCAGTTTTCTGCTCACAAGCTAATTCCTTCATTGAACTTCTGTTCAAATGCAGTTGATTAAGGACAGTTTGTTTAAGATGCTGATGTCTTGAAAAGATTTTAAAGCTATAGTAAATAGCCTTCACTAAACAGATATTGAAGCATATACATATGCTATATTTTAGTGTTTCTAATCAATAGCCACCCACTGTGATGAGGATCATTTTGCAATGTAGATAGATCTATAGCCTAAGATAACGAAAGCTCCCGACAATTGGAAAAATCATTTTGGAGTTATAGTGAACAGTCCAGCATTAGTTTCCCAAGACACTAATATCTAAGACAGTCCAGCAACCATACCAATCAAAATACAAGAAAAAATTAATTTTGTAGAACTAGGGAAAAAATTCCAGAAGAATAAAAGGTCAAGAATATCAAGGGAGTCAATAAAAATGTGAAGGAAAGTATATCTTTTAGTACCAGATTATTACAAAGTGATAATCAGGAAAAGTCTGGTAAAACTGGCTAAGAAATAGAACAGTGGATCAGGGGAAAGAATAGATACATAATACAGAATGGCAAATGACTAGAGTAATCTAATGTTTGATAAGCCCAAAGAGCCAAGCTTTAGAGGTAAGGACTCACCATTTGACAAACATTGCAAGGATAATTGGAAAGAAGTTTAGCAGAAATGAGGCATTGACCAATCTCTCATATTGCATACTAAAATAAGGTCAAAATGGATAAATGATTTTGACATAAAAATCATAACATAAGTAATTTGGGGTGGGTAAATGTACCTGTCAGATGTAATGATAATAGAAAAGTTTATGACTAAAAAAAGAAAATAAGGATCATGGGAAGAAAAATGGATAATTTGAGTTACATGAAATTTTAAGGCTTTTGCACAAACAAGACAAATGCAATTAAAATTAGAAGGAAAATAGGAAACTGGGAAAATAAAATTTACAGTTTTTTTCTGAAAAAAAAGGCCTCATTTCTAAAATACATAGTGAATTGAGTGAAATTTACAAAAAAATAAGAGTCATTTGTCAGTTTATAAATGACCAAAAGATACAAACAGGCAATTTTCAGAAAAAGAAATCAAAGCTATCAATAGTCATATGAAAAAAGTCCTAAATAACTACTGATTAAAAAATACAACTCCAAGATACAACCCTGTCCCTACCAGATTGTCTAACATGACAGAAAAGGAAGATGACAAATTCTGGAGAGGATGTCAAAATATTGGGACACTACTGCATTGTTGGTGGAGTTGTGAACTGGTCTAACCATTCCAGAGAACAATTTGGCACTATTCCCAAAGAGATTTAAAAAAATGTGCATTCTCTTTGACCCAGCAATACCACTACTAGATCTGTATCCCAAAGAGATCAAAGAAAAGAGAAAAAAAAGACCTATTTGTACAAAAAAAATTATAGCAGCTCTTTTTGTGGTGGCAAAGAATTGAAAATCAAAGGGATGCCCCTCAATGAGAGAGAAGCTATACAAGTTGTGATATATGATTGTGATGGAATACTATTGTACTATAAGAAATGACCATTAGAATAGTCAGAAAAACATGGATTATTCATATTAACTGATACAAAATGAAATGAGCAGAACCAGGACAACACTGTACACAATGACAGCAATATTATAAGGATGATCAGCTGTGAAATACTGAACTACTCTGATCAAGACAATGAATCAAAAACACTTTGCAAACTTTAAAGCTGTATACAAACACTAGCTTATTATCATTAGAATTTCAAACTTATAAAATTCACAAAGTTGAGAACTAAATGGTTTATATAACCTGAAACCAATACACAGTATTGATTCCAAGATGGAAGGTAAGGGTTTATAAAAAAAAAAAAGCAATATACTACTAAATATATATAGCCTATCTTGATTTGAATTCTATAAATATTCAGACAATGGGAGAAAATAGAACCAAAATCTAGAGAGTGGTATTAGTCAGGATCTGAAAAAGTGTATAAAACTGGGATGGATGGTTAACTGGTAGTTGAGAACTCAACTTGCTTCACATAATGGGCTGCTGGTAAAATAGAATATCTAGAGCTTATAATATTACCTTTAACCACTGAGGCTATAATTTAGTTTATTGGGGAATGGTTATATTTATAGTAATTGGGAGTAGGGAGTAGAGCATATTTCCAAATTCATAATAGAAATTAATAGAACACTCTAGAAAAGAGTTTATAGCAGTTTGTTTTATCACCAACTTTATTGAAACAATGTGTAGCATGTCTTTTTGTTGCATGGTAGCCAAGACTTCTGGATTCATCCAAGACAGAATCTGAGCAGTGACGACATGCCCTAAAGATACAGCTTCTGTATCACCTTTTTGTTCTTTCACAACTGAGTTCAATCCCTCAACATGCAGAATAATTTCCAAGTGGCAGGAATGTTACTGAAAGATTGTGACAATCGGTTATAAGGTTACGGATACATGTAGCAAGGTAGTCATACTGTTGTTATTTCAAGTGGAATTAAATGTAGTGTCTTCCCCTTAAATAATAGGTGGGTGTAAGCATGTTTTTTACTAAATGTATTATTAAGCTTTTCACCAACACTAATGAGAGGAGGCGGAATGGGACATTTGCACCTTCATTTTATTTTATTTTTTTAGAAAAAGAAGCAAAACATGCCACTTCGAAGGGTCAGATGTAAATTTTAGATAAAGTGTGTGTATGCCTTTTTGGAGCAGTGAGAAGAACCCCAACTTATTACCACAATTGGTTTCTTTATATCATAGCAATTACTCTGACCACTTACCATAATATCTTATTGAAAATAAGTTTCATTTCTTTAATGATTAAAAATGAATTCTTTCACACACACCACACACCACCATTGAAAAGAAAAAAAGAGAAAAAAAACTTTAGCAAATATTCAGTCAAGCCAAACAAATCCCCAGCATGGCTACACCCCAAACATCTGTAATTCTGGAGCCTGAATCCATCCTATGGGTCAGGTGTCCTTACCTTGGTAGCTAAAGAGTGTGCTGCTCCTGCTTCCAGAAGTACCGAGGCCACATCGACCTGGCCTTCCCTAGCTGAGATGTGCAGGGGTGTGTATCCATTTTTAGTGGCTGCATCTGGGTGAGCCATATGTTGTAGAAGCAGCTGGACTATTTCTGTCTTACCCAGGCGAGAAGCAATGTGCAAGGGAGTCTGTTCCTCCTACAACTCAAATCGAGCAAAAAGTTAGAGCCAAAAGGACTCGCTATTGACATACTCCAACTTAACTGCCCTTCAACTGCGATTATTCATTTAGATAATAGTTTATGGTTCAAAAAGCACTCGTTATGTATTATTTTCTCATCTTATCTTTATAACAATCTTTGAGATAGATACCATCATTATCACCATTTGACATATAAGGAATTTATATAATCAGAGAGAAGTTGTGACTTGCCAGGAGTCACATATCTATTAAGTGAGTGAGGCAGGATTTCAGCTCAAGTCTTCCTAATCTCAAATCCCACATTCCTTTCACTTGTACCACCAAGCATTTAAAAAAAAAAAAAAAAACCCTTTCCTTCCATCTTAGAATCAATACTGTGTATTGGTTCTAAGGCAGAAGAACAGAAAGGGCCAGGCAATGGGAGTGAAATGACTTTACTAGGGCCACCCAACTAGGAAGTATCTTAGACTACATTTAAATTCAGGACCTCCCATCTCTAGACCTGACTCTCAATTCATTGAGCCACCTAGCTGCCCCAGCACTTAGCATTTCTATAGTAATAAGTTGATGTACCTTTAACAGGTATTGTAGACATGCCAATATTCCCTTGCTTTTTCAAATACCTATTTCCATGAATTTGATCAATGCTTCTTTTCACTCATAGTTGCTTCTAATATATAACTCAACTCCCCTTTTAGCCTAACTGAGTCAAAAGAGGCTTCAGTATTCACTCTTATTTAAATATAAATCCACTGTCAATTTTTGGTTTTTACATGCAGAAAAAGTAAGTTAAACATATAAAAGAGCTCTGATTTCATTTGTGTACAATCTTATTTTTCTTTTTATATAGAAATGCTTATTTTACTTGGCTTTGTAAAATTTGGGAAAAAAATAAAAATTTGGAATAAAAAAATAAAAAGCATTTAGTTTTTCCAGAAGGGCACAGGTTCAAGTGCCCATCTAAAAATAAGGATAAAGATAATTAAAAAGAGAAATCATATCTCATGAAATGGGCAGCATATCTGCTTGTTGATGCTAAAAAATGCTCCAGTGTCTGGCAAGTCATTCACTAAGAAAATATAGGAAGTCATTAAAAAATAGGAAAAAAAGCAAAGAAATTATCATGAAACTAGGAATATTGGGGAGGAAGATCATAATATAGACCTAAGATTTCAATGAAATAGAGCTCCTCATGAGAAAATCTCTCTGTCCATGCAGATCTGAAAGTGTTTTGCCATTTACCTCTCAGAGAGTCATTTGGGAGAACTGAGTAGTTAAAAGACTCATCCCCTGCCATGAACATGTGCCAGAGGCAAACTTGAACTTTTGAGTCAGAGACTAGCTGTCTATGCAGCTATACTGTGCTAAGTTATTTGGTTATACATATGTATATATTATATAAATAAAATATGTATCTAATATAGATATATTTTTCAAAGAATGGAGCAGGAATAATAGATCTCATTTCAGAAGCAAAAAAAGATCAAGTTCCAATGTTAATTCACAAAGCATTTCCATTGCTTTAGTCCTTTGAGATAGGTGGTTATATCCCCATTTTATAGAAAACTCAGATAGATTATGAGTTGTCCACAGACAGAGCTATCAAGAGACCATTGGTGTAATTGAATAGACTCCAATCTAGAGTATACTTTCAATATTCTCAGGAACATGAGAGTCTAAATGTTTAAAACCACAAATGACCAGAAGTATAAAATGTATTTTATAAAATGGGAGATGAAACAGGTGAATGGGAAAAAAAGAAGAAAATGCGTAGTAATTTTATCATCAAATATATTGACAAAGTTATGGAAGCTTGCTTGGTTGTTTTAGCTACTGGAAAAAGCAGATAGATAGATAGATAGATAGATAGATAGATAGATAGATAGATAGATAGATAGATAGATAGACAGACAGACAGATAGATAGATAGATAGAGTTCTATAGATATCACCATATATATTCCCATGTATTGTAAGTTAATTTTCAATTTAAAAAATCCAAAGATAAATGATATAATGTATGTACAAATGCTTTGAAAAATGAAATACAAAATTCTCCCTTTGGTCCTCATGACACTCAATATCCCATTTTTTGACCTTTGCACTGGTCAGTCCTGGGTCTGGAATGCCCCCACTCCTTATTTATGCTTAATATAGAGCCCTCTCTTCCCCCCAAAAGCAGTGGGCAAACCACTTCTCTATATGGAGCCTTTTCCAATTCCTTCTATTGCTATGATATTCCCTCCCAAACTACCTTCTATTTTGTGTGTAAAGGGAGGGGGGAGAGACATGTATGCATGTATTTTTATGTATTCACTTTATATCCACATATTTCTTATTCAGGTTTGTTTTCTCCTTGAGAGTAGAGGTTGTTCATTTGTTGTAATTATATCCCTAGCAATAAGTACAGCAATTGGCACATAGTAGGTGCTTAATATGTATTTAAAGTTTGATCAATAGAGGATATTATGGCATGAAACTGATGCACTATTCTCTCTGTCCAAGTGTAACACCCTTCCTTAAAATGGAAAAAATTACATGATGGCAGAGGAAGCAGCATAAATACCTACCCTGGCTCTGGCATCCACAAGAGCACCATTTCTTAGAAGGCAACGGACTACTTCCACCTGCCCAGCCCGGGCTGCCATATGTAGTGCAGTCTCTCCACGCTGCCAGGAAACAAAGAGCGTTGAATCACAAATAAACCTATTCCTCTGGATGGTCAAAAATAAAAATGCCCATGGTACTGTAATACAGGAGCATGTCAATGGACTGGAGAAGATCTAGTTGGAAAGACTAAAGGAACTGGGATTACTCTGGTGAAGAGAAAGCTTGGAAGTCAATTAAAGCAATTTACAAATTTATCAAATGTCTTAGACTCTTCTCCTTTTCTATGGATTGCATGAAGAAAAGCGTCTGAAACCAGTGTTTCCCAATATAGTTTCAATATATAACATAATATAAACTCACCTGAGCATTCAGGATCCAGGGTACACAGGGCAGGGGTGAGGGATGGAATGGTTTGCCAGGAAGGCAAGGATGCAGGATAGTTAACTTCAAAATTCAATATAAGCATTCTCTGGTGAGATTATCTTTGGCATAGCACCACCATAAAGCAGAGTTTCTTAACTTGAATTCCATAAACTTGTACATAGGTGTTTAGTAATTTGATAGCAATATTCCAATTGATTTCCTCTCTAATCCTATTTTATTTTATGCATTTTAAACTGATAGAAAAGCTTAAGAACTCTTGTTCTAAAGTTTAATCTTGTACTTATATACATTAACACTGCCTTGTTATTTTTGATCAACCTTTCAGGAAGCTAAAGAGTGGTTCATTATTTTTATTTTTAAAGTTAATTATCTTTGCTATCTTTTGCATCTTTAGTTGAAGCTTAAAAAAAAAAAAAGCCTTACCATCTATCCTCGTATCAGTTCTAAGAGAGAAGGGCAAAAGCTAGTCAATCTGAATTAAGTGAACCCCCCCCCCCACAGGCTCACAGCTAGGAAGTATCTGAGGCCCCATTTGAACCAAGGTTGAAGTCCCCCTGTTTCTAGGCTTCGCTTCATTCATCTAGCTGCCCCTGGCTGAGTCTTAATACTCAGTTTATTTTTGAAATTTTTTTTTCCCACACAGTCTCTCCTTTTTTAAATTTGAGGATGTTTTTAGGTTTGGGATAATTTGTGTTAGAACATACAGTGGTTTATATAATTTTAGGTAATCATGCTAATATTAATGATTAAGTTTAGGCATCTATAGTTGTTTGAAGAGAATTCCTAGTTTCTGACTTCAAGTCAGAGACTAAAAGGTTAAACAGGAACTGTTATTAGAAGTTTCCCTGACTCAAGGAGATGATCATCATAGATTAGCCAGCCTAGGTCATCAGAGCATGCCCACAGCATTTTTGTGATGCAACAAGGTGCTAAATTTGATACATTGACTTAAGTTGGAAATGGAAGGACTTATACTAAACCTAAGGGAGAATTTATTGACAGTTTGGTGTATTCTGCTGCAAAGGAATTATGAAATCTGACTGTCTTTTAAAACAAGAAAGCCGTATGGCCCTGAATGAAGGCAAGAGGCTGGACTACATGGTCTAGCAACATTTCATTTACTCTTCTGATAGAATCTTCTGATTCTTTAATTATACATGAAAGCAAATGAATGAGCCATACATGTCGTAACGGATTACACAGGCCAGAATTATTATAAGAAATAATTCTCATTTTATCTAAGTAGAATTAAGTACCTATCCTCAACCCCATCCTGCTCCCATGTTTAGGGGATTATTTGAGCATTTCTCACAAGTACTAATGAAAAATCTTGAGTTTCATTAAAAATAAAAAACACAAGTAGAAATCTTTAAGTGATTTGGGAAGCTAAAATGAGAGGTCGAATATAGTCGACCTCTGTAGATCTCTAAGACCCATCTTTAATCAATGAATAGTTAACATTCCTATAAGAATAATCTACCTCAAATGATGTTAATCACTTTATGGTAATTCGTAACACACACTATTTAAGAAGAATAAATGACTCACTTTACCTTTAAAAGGAAATCACAAATCTAAAGTGCTGTCTGAAAATTAACACTGATATAAGAGCCATTTTTAATATTTGTATTTTATAACTGTTAAGTATTTCAAGATTGTTGCTTTTTGGAAAGAAGATTTCTTTTTTTTTCTTTTAAAATCCCTTACCTTCCACCTTAGAATTAATACTATGTATTGGTTCCAAGGCAGAGGAGTGGTAAGGGCTAGGCAATGGGGGTTAAGTGACTTGCCCAGGGTCACACAGCTAGGAAGTGTATAAGGTCAGATTTGAACCTAGGACCTCCCTTCTCTAGGTCTGACTCTCAATTCCTTGCCCCCAAGACAAGATTTCTTAAAGGTTCAAATGCCAATGATCACTTGTCTACAATTAGAAGAGAGTCAGTTCTCTAATGCCAGTAATTGAACAGCTCAACTGTTTTATACCTCATCCCATAGTTAAATGGCATAATGGTAGTTGTATCTTACAAGATTTCCTGGTGAAAACAGAGAATAGGCTTAGACTTCAGAAGGGGTAAGTTTTCTTATATAATGATGAATCCAAAGATATATGCTAGAACTGCATTGTATTTCACATAATTCACTTCTGCTTTTGCATTATTTTCCTTCAACATTTCATTTAAGAAAGCTGAATCATGCACATTTTATGTGTATGCATATATAAACACAGTGCAGGCTTATTTTGTTTTGCAGTTTTAATTAATTTTAAGTTAGTTTAGGTCAAATTTTAGTTAAACTAAACCAAATGTAGTTTCATTCTTGATAATTCTCCCATAATATCTATCTGTCAAATATTCTTAATTTCACTAAATTAGCTATGGAAGGGAGTGCAAAGTATATTTTCTGGGGTTGGGGGGGGGGAAGAAAATTAACTTGTCTACTCTTTTGCACCTTGGCCATTAAAATCTTGCTTTGAGATTCTTGAGAAAAGAAGAAAATAACAATCTACCACTGCCTGCTACAGGTATCATTGTAAGTTGCTTATTTTTCAAATAGTTTGCTTAATGGACTGATATCCATTAATGGTTGCTGAAATATTGTCACCGTTAGTTGTAGTTTTAGGTTTCAACGCATTAAGTATTAATAAAAGAAAAAAAATTACCCAGCTGAAAACATAGACCTACCCAGGTAAATATCAGCTTGAACTTCAAATCCCTGACAAATGATATATTTGAGAGTTACTATTATGCCTCCTACTCAGAGTTAATTTTCTCTCAAAAAAATGATTGAGGAGATAAGGAATATGCTCACATCTTAAGCAGGTTCCAGGTCTAATGCCATCCCCACCCCACCAGTCAGCTGGTGAAACTGACCCCACTGACAGCGATGGCAAGTTCCAGTATTGCCGCATCATATCAGAAAGCGGAAAAGCACGACAGACCACATCGCATTCATGTAGTGCAACAGGATTTCAGGCAACAGACAAATGATCTGGGGGCGGGGTATTTAGGGGCAGAGAGCTGACCGACTCAGAAACAGCAAAGCAGGCAGTAAGTGTCCACACAATTTCTGACTCAACGTCATGGGAGCTCTGGTTACACGGTAGCTGTATTTTCAGAAGAGTTCACAAATACTCCATTCCTTCATTTCCAGTTAAGGTCCTGTGGATACTTTTGGCACTAAAGGTCACATCTCCTAGTGAGGGCTGGCAATTTGATTGTGCTTCATAGTTTACAAAGCACTTCACAGCCATTATTTCACGTAGCCCTCATAATCATCCTGGGAGCTAAGTAGGACAGATATTAATGCCTATGTGGCAGGTGAGGAAACTTGGAGAGAAAGTATTTATGGTTAGAGGACTTGCCAAACCAATGGAGTCAAGATTTGAGCCAGTTTTTCCTGTTGTAATATGACTGGCTTAGAAATTGAACAAAAAGGAAAAGGATGTTTGAGAAAGATTATTTTGGTGGGTATCAAATATATATATATGTGTGTATATATATATATATATATATATATAGTGTGTGTGTTTGTGTGTGGTATGCATGTGTGTATAGGTGTGTGTATACCTACCTATGTGTACATGACAAACCCCTCAGAGAGGGGGAAAGAGGAGAGTAAAGGGAAAAGAATGAATTCCCCTAAAATAATGAGTTTCTTGAAAGAGGTTATTCTCAACCCTGGATTTAGGATGCACCAGAATATCTTCAAGTATTGTAAGGCAATGTTGCAAAATTCCTCCAAAGAAATTTATTTTAGTTTAAAACCAAAAAAAAAAAAAGTTCTAATCCACATAGCACTTTTACTAGGAGGAAGGGTGTGTGAAATCACCAAATTGCAGTAAGGCATCTATGATTTCTAAATGGCTGGAAATGAATCAATTAAGAAGAAAGTCATGGATAGAATCTCATTACATGGTACTGATCTTAGCAAAACTCTCACAAAATAATGTTTTAAAGGATTTCATGTAAAATCACTGCTGAAATTATAGACATTATTTTGTATCATGTTTTCCATTCACATGAGCATTTTCAAAGCACAAATAATTTAGAATTTTGCGGAAGTATAAGTATAGCATATTTTCAGTGAATTTGTCTCATTCAAACTTTTGGTTTCTGTTTGAAATGGAGATTGCAAATCCTAATGTGAGGGCTTCCTAATTCTTACTTCCTCTTTAGTTTCATCAAGTTAATAAAATAATTTGCACTCACATTAGAAACTTAAGCACAGAAACAGTGTGTAACTCCCAAAAATATAATGTATGAAAGACTATACATGAAAAGTAAAACTGGCCATTCTATTTCGCAACCCAAATGGAATGAGATGCCAAAAAACAGAAGCAACACTGATAAGCCAATATTTTAAAGACAATTTATGTTGAGTATTAAAAATTAAAATGAGTTTTGGTGGGGAATAATGGTCATATGAATTTGAAATAGTAAATGAAATAGTAAACAGCAACTTCTTTAAAGAAGAAAGTTGATCTCATCTAGGAAGTTGTCTCTTTTAGCTTTCAAATTAAAGAGGGCATTAATTTAGTTAAGAGATTAAAAATCATTAAGCTTAAAGGGAAAAAGACATCAGTGAAACTAGGAAAGGAAACTGAGATCAAATGCTAGATCGATCTAGTCACTGGAAGAAAGTTGCCCCATCCAGCACTCCATAGCAGAAGAAGAGTCATCTGAAAATTAACATTGGTTTGTGTCAAACAGGAAAAGCTGATGTAAAGCAGCTATTTCAGGGTAGACAGGCCAAAAACTGCTAGAAGATGGAAAGAAACATGCAATAAAATAAAAGAAAGTTGTTCTCAATTAAGATGTCCTAGTTTTTGCCTGTCTCTGATTAGTTATTATTTAACAGGCTCATCGGATGGGACCATGTCACCCTGAGTTTTGGACAGATGTTTCTTGGAATTTCACTTTACTCAAGCAACCATGATGCGTCCTGTTGGTTCTGCCATGGTCAATTTTACTTTCCCCTTCAGGGCAGCTCATAAATGTCTTACTTTTAGAAGATGTTTATTTAAGACATCTGTCCCAAGAGGCTTAACATTTCCTACACTATTACTTTCAAATTTATTTTCAAGATTTCTTTTTGAAAAGCTAAGAAGTTGCCTCTTAGAAAAAATATCTAAAAAGACTTATTAATTAAAAGTACAAGACCTCTGGGGCAGCTTGGCCCCTTCCTTTGACATTCACACACGCACACACACACAGGCACACACAAATCCACACACACACACACAGAACTCTCTCTCCCTTGCCCTCTGTGGTTATTCTATTCCAAGCCATACTCACAATGTTAGTGACATCTGGAGAGGCTCCATTTTGCAGCAGAAGGAGGACTATGTTCAGGTGGCCCATGAAAGCAGCCACATGTATTGGTGTGAGGCCAGACTGCGAAACAAAGCAATAGTAGTTTTACTCCTCTGCACGAGTGGAGGTTTGGGGGCTTCTTTAGATAAGGAAAACGAGTGAAAACAAAGTATAGAGAAGATGAGCAAAAGGAAGAAGAAAAAAGGCAGAAAGAGATGAAGAGGAGAATGAGGAAAAGAGACAGAGAGAGTGAAAAAAAGTAAGCGCAAGAGATAGAAAGGAGGAAGAGAGAAAGACAGAAAGAAATAAGAGAAATGGGGAAAATAGAAAAAAAGAGATAGAGAGAGACAAAGAGGCAGATATAAGAGAAGAACAAAGGAGAGAAGAGAAGAGTAAAGAAAAGGAGAGAGAGAGAAAGAGAGAAAGAGAGAGGGAGGGATAGAAAGAGAGAGAGAGAGAGAGAGAGAGAGAGAGAGAGAGAGAGAGAGAGAGAGAGACAGAGAGAGAGACAGAGAGAGAGACAGAGAGAGAGACAGAGAGACAGAGAGACAGAGAGACAGAGAGAGAGAGAATATGTTTTCTGGAGAAGCTGAAACATGTTCTACCTCTGTTATAGCCTGGATTGAAGCCCCATATTTCACCAGCAGTTCCATGACTTTGATGCGGTTTTTCTTGCACGCAATGTGCAGTGGAGTAAAACCATTCTGTGCGAGAGACAATCAAGTTAGTTGAAAACATGCAGATACAGAATTGTCACACAACTCCATGCTGGCACATTGCAGGCAATAGTGTTACCTCATCACGGAGTGTGACCAGTGCCGCTCCAACCCGAGTGGGTCAGGATACAGGGAGGTAATAGCAGCAGTGCCACATTCTTGTGATACTGGCCTTTCCCCCCATAAGTAACCAGAGAACTGGCCTGCATGCCCCTCTGCTGGTATGTTTTTGAAAAGGGCAGTGAGGGAGGCTCTCTCTCTGGAGAAGCAAAGATGACAACATCGACTCTTTTAGAAAGTCTAACAAATGCCCAGAAATCAAATTGTAATTGGTCAGGGTGGGAAAATATTTGCTTTCTTTCCTTGTATACTTTGTAGGAAAGAAAATATATTTCTGGTAAAGAGACAAATTTTAAAACATCTGAATTGCTACCCTGTCTCACCCTGATAATCAAGGCTTTTGCTTAAGTCATGTATCCATTTCCCCATTTGTTTTCCATCATTCTTCTGGGAATTATAACTTGGCTGTTAAAACTAAAGTATAATGATTTTACATAGATATATTTTATCATTGTGCTTTTCACCTGGAATGGTTTTGGAGCCACTGATTTCAAACCTATACAACATAAACTAAGGATAACAATACCTCCAGATGGGGATTTTGCTCCCTTAACTAACAACTAAAATGAGGCTCATATAATTGTTTCTATGCTCCAAATTTCATGCTACTAGATCCAGGAATTGTGCCTGTGATGCTCAACCTGCTCCAGTTCTGGGGTTGAACAATTAACTAGCTGGTATTTCATATCTATATCTGTGTCTGGATGATGTAGATATATAGATGGTACAACCACAAAGTAATGAGACATTTAGACATCTCCATCACAAAGTTCTTATTATAATAAATACCTCACACATGGAAATCTAGGACTTGGAAGAAATAATTGTAGCATGGAAATGAGAATGATCTTTTAAAGGAGTGAGTAAACCTAAAAAAGCAAAGGCAGAAATAATTACTTCTATTCTGGTACATCTGAGTATTTAATTTTATCAATTAATGACCACTTTTCCCCCTCCATTAAAGCTCTATTCTAGTTTTTCCTCATAGCTTGGGAATTGTAGGGGAGTTGGCGGTGGGTTTTCTATGACTATGAGAGCTGAGCACCCATTTTTTCCTACCAGGGTGCCTTTCCCTCTTTTGGTAGGCTTGTTTCAGAATGAACTCACCTAAATTTAGAGAGACACCTCACCAGTCTAGCAGCAGGGGATAGTTCTTAATAGCTCTCAGTGACTCTAAGGTTGGCCCAGCATAGAGGAATTGCAATGTGGGTTGGAGGAAGAAAAACTAAACCAAAAATAAAAAAGATCATAGCTCTGAAGTTGCATTTAAAATATAGGATATTTTTTCACAATGCGTAGCCAATTCACAGAGACAGTTGGAATACTTTCCTAAGAGTGAAGATGGAATGACAAACCTTTTGAGGTGCCTTCCACCATGATAGCCCTTAGAAACTCATTAATTGGGGCCAAGCTTACACTTCATTACTCAGATTAAGACTATTTGAATGGGTCTCTAACATTCATCAATCTGCCAGTCAGAAAGAATTCATATTCTTGAAGTATACCAGTGTATTTAATTAACATAATCTTATAATCTGGTATTTCATATTGGCCAACACATATAGTATAACAGTTCTCAGGAAAATATAAAGTCTTATTTAATTAATGAATGGTTTACCTTTCACTATGAAATTATAAACATTCTGAATTTGCTTCTAGTCTTTTGCTTTGCTTAGCTTTTCTAACATTAATTCTTACTATATGTATTCATATATTTATAAGTAAATACATACTGACACATATGTATAATATAGATACACATGCGGTTAGTTCATATATATATATATTCCTATTTCTTGATTACTATAAGTAGCATAAATTTGATTTTTTTCCTTTAACAAAAATATTTTCTTCTTTTGAGGCGATAACTTCACACAACAACCTCATGAACTGTCTCTGCTTGTAACCTCCAGGACAGTCACTTCCATTGCAGGACTCTAAACAAGAAATGTACTCTAAACAAGAAATTTGTGTATTTTGATGGCCAGTGACTGGTTTTATATAGGAATGCCTACAAGCTACTTGGAACTATGTTAATAAGTGAAAAAGATGAATTTCCTATTAGTTTGGGAATTAGCAAACATAAAGCATAAAAGTATTAGAAATACATCAGATCCTTTCGATGGACATTGTTAGGCTAGCTGGTATTTAACTGGGAGCAAAGCAAGGTGATGGATTAAATGACAAGCCTTACAAGACATAGGAACAGTTGTGGTGGCAACTCTTTCCAACTTTCCTTTTCAATTTGTCCACATTCCAAGAATTAGAAATAAAATAAAAATACTTATTAAACTACTTAGCAAACAATTCCCCCTTATCCAAGTACCATTTGAATCAACTCGTCCAGAAAGAAAATTTCTGAGTTATTATTCACAAGGTTATTATATCTTGCCCTATCTTATTCACAAAATAAAGTGATTGGTCAACTGAATGGTAGACAGTCATTTCATTTGAACTCCTTTATGCTCATGTATGTATATATGTACAAATATATATGCATGTACATACATGTATGTATATACCTCTATATGTACATATACAGATAGATAATTTCCCAAAAGTCTCAGTGTAATTTTAAGTTTTAATAACTCAAAAGCTTTGATAGCCTAAAAAGTAATACTTAAGACTTTTGAGACATTCTGTATTGATTTTAATAAACATCTCTAGGATAGATCGCTCAATGAAAATGTACTTCAACAAAGCTTCACATAGGCAGAAACAAAATAAGAACTAATATTTTCCTTCTACTTTCTTTCCTGAATTCCTTCCTGAATTCACCATTGTTTAACCCTTGCTTTTCTTTAAAATAAAAGTATAACTTGAGAATTTCCTATATTCAAGATCAAGGAAGGGATCTAAGGGTTTTCTGAAAGGGTTTTCTGCTTCCTCCTCAGATTTTAATCTTTCTTTCAAGTTCTTCTCTACTCTCAGGGAATGCACATTAGCATGTATGCAACTGATGAACTTTAGCAATGTTTGCTTGGTGCCTTCTGAAATCTTTGCTATTTTCACCATCAGAGAACAGGAGGACAGGAAAGCCTGCACAATGGATGGAAGGAAGGAATGACTTTGTTCCCAAACCATTTGCTATTTCTGTGTGCATCATGGGTCAGCAAACACTGGCTTGAAAACCCTTTTATGTATTTTGTTGAGGGGGGCTGTGCCCAGTTTACCAAGGCTCTGGCGTTGGGATTGGCTCTCTTGTCCAGGAGAAGTTTGGTCACACGATAGTGTCCACAGTGTGCAGCAACATGGAGGGCAGTTAGGTAATCCAGAGTGACATCATCCACTGGGGCTTTATGTTGTAGTAGGTGCTTAACGCATTCAACATGGTCCCCTTGTGCAGCCATGTGGAGTGGAGATAGTCCATTCTAAGCCATGAAGCAAAGCAAAACAAAACAGAACAAAGAACCCAGTCAGTATACTATCTGATGGCAGAGATTCGGCACTTCAGAACTATACTGAGTGGCAGAGGATGCTAACCTGGGTCTCAAAGGGAATAGCAGATAACCGGCACCAAGATTTTACACATTGGGTAGGATGTATTAGACAAGATGCTTAAACTCTCCAGGATTCAGATTCTTCAACTGTAAAATGGGCAGGTAAAAGACTTTCTAAAAATCCTTTCAGCTTTTCCCCTCTATGCTTCTGATCCCCATTGTCTGTCCCATTTTGGGGGGCCAGGAATGAAAGCTATGAGAAGTGTTAGTAGTGGATTGTGCTAGACTTGATACAAAAAGTTCTATGTTCAAATCCCAAGTCAATATTCATGTACTCCCTGACATAGGAGAGTCACTTAACCTCTCTGAAACTCAAGCAACTCTCACAAATATAGAGTTATTAGAGACCTCCAGGGTAATCTTGTCTAACCCTACATCATCTTACAAATATGGAAACAAAAGGACAAACAGATGACTGCCCTAATATCACAAAGGAACTAAGTAATAGAGCTGATACTTAATCCCAAATCCATCATTCTTTCTTTTGCACCATGATGACTGAATTCTCTGAGGTTATATGTTCTGGATGGGTTGCAATCTACTCTGTTGGTGGTTATTCCTACATGAGGAGTTCCCATACTGATAAAATTACAAGTCCTTGATGTGAGTGTGTGTGTGTGTGTGTGTGTGTGTGTGTGTGTGTGTAAAGTTAGTTTTATTATTTCTGTGAGTTCAGTGGTATGGATACTTCCTTCCACTTAGGCACATTTCAACCCCTCTATCTTTAGTAAATAATGATCATTATTGTTGTCAATGGTGACCTTATTTGAGGTTTTCTTGGCAAAGATTTTAGTTTGCCATTTCCTTCTCCAGCTTATTTTACAGATGAGGAAACTGAGGCAAACAGGGTTAAGTGACTTAGCCAGGGTCATACAATGAGAAAGTATCTGAAGCAAGTTTGGAATTCAGGTATTTCTAACTCCAGGACTGATACTTTATCCACTGTGCTCCTAGCTATAATAATCATAATAATATCTAGGTTTTTCATTATATATAATATGTGTCAGGCATTGTGCTAAGCACTTTAAAAATATTATCTCATTTGATCCTCACAACTCTGTGAGGTTATTATCCCCATTTTACAGATAAAAAAACTGAAGCAGAAGTTAAGTGACTTTCCCAAAGTCATGCAGCTAATAAATATTTGAGGCCACATTTGAACTAAGGTCTTCATGATTCTAGGTCATGCTCTATCAACTATGCCAACCGTCTTCCTGCAATAAATGTACATATACATGTGAACTTAAGACTTCCAAGAAAATCAAAATTCATTTGAACAAACCCTCCAAGTATTGGAAGGCTAAGTATGTTGTCTCTTTAAAAATCAATGTAAAAATGTAAATATATAATAAATTCTGGCTAAAATCCTAGTTCGATAGCCAAAGCATGAGAGGATTCTTACCTTGTAGGAAAACAAAAGGAAATTCTATTTATATAAGAGGCCAGCAAGGGCAATAGGCTGTACCATCATGGGCGTATCTACATTCCACAGCTCAAAAGTTAAAGCTAATTGGCACCCAGATACAGGTGCCCTAGTCACATGTGTTCCCTATGGATGAGTACTTCCTACATATACACAACCCATGTACCATGGTAACATGTTCCCTATGTATGTGACTTTTCAAACACCTTCATTAGGGGTGCCCACTCTTGGCACCTGGTTGTTATGTGTATTTGTAGAAAAGTGTATGAGAAAGTTTCATAAGAAAACCCTCTTATTTCTAAAATTAATCTTAAAGGATTCTTTCATTGATTACTCTTGCTTTGAATTACTCTTGATTAAGTGAAAAGAATGACCAAGGTAGGTAGAAGCTTATAACTAATGTTTTTGTGGGTTCATTTGGGATCTCCAATTTGGATTTCCCAACACTAAAGGATCGCAGATATTTTTTTTCCTTTTCATTATAGTATGGGACTACATTTTTTAAAAAAAACATGTCTGAGCAGATATATGAACCTAACTCTTGAACTAACTTTTGGTGAAGTGCTCATATCTGATCCATTTTACTGTGTACCAGATAAGTATAATGTAAGTTGGAATGATTCTATGAATGGTGAATGTTTAAGATATTGGCACATAGCAAGGTGCTGACTGTGATGAACTCCATAAGTAAAAATAAAAACCTGACAATGCAGAATTCCAACTTAATCGATTCAAAAGTTCTCTTTACCGTATTAAGGAGGTAGTGGGAAGGATGTAACTAGACTTGGAGTCAGGAGAGAGACCTGGATTTAAACCTCCAATATTACACCTCCAATATTTACTACCTGTGTAACCAGAAATAAATTTCAACATCTCAGTCCCTTTATCTATGAAAAAAAAGATGGTGGGCAAGAAAGAAGAAGGGATCATTCATAGGATACTAATCTCATCCATTTGTAGTGTTATGACAAAAATTATTGAGACTGATTTATAGTCAATAATATCAAATTACTAATTTGGCTAAAATAGTAACAAAAAGATTGACAGGGCAGTCACCCTCTCAATGACTAAAGATATCAATGGATCTCAAGGCACATATATAAATAGAGTTTCAATATATTCTCCTA
This sequence comes from Monodelphis domestica, assembly GCF_027887165.1. Lineage (NCBI taxonomy): Eukaryota > Metazoa > Chordata > Mammalia > Didelphimorphia > Didelphidae > Monodelphis > Monodelphis domestica. Next base: position 246,196,340 of record NC_077232.1, read on the forward strand.
TCTGCTTCTGTTTTATGTTTCATCCCATTTATATTCACATTTATGATTGTCATCTGTGTATTCCCCTCCATTTTGACTTCCTCTTTTAATCCTGACCTTTCTCATTTCACTCCTTCCCTCCCCTCCAGCATTTTGCTTTTAATCTGTCCCCTCCCTTATATTACTACCCTTCCCACCACCTTATTCCTATTTCTCTCCTAATTCTCTGTAGAGTTATGAATAGTTTTAGGAGCTCATTATTCAGCACCTCCATTGAATATTCCAAGACGACTCCAACTGGTAAACAGTTAATTAGGAGGTGGTCCATCAAACCCTCAACCCTTATCCAAACCAGCAAGCAATGGTTGTCTGGGTTGTCCAGTAGAAAGAAAGAGAACCCTTGTCTCTCCTTTCTACTAAGCAAATTCAGTAAAAGGGGGAGATGTTTATTAGGATTCCCAAAGGACAAAGAAAATGCAAAACTCTACAAATTGTGTGGTGCCTAATGTGCAAAACCTGGACTCAATAATTCTTCATAATATACAAACCTTTCTACTCTAGGGCCCTCATATACAAATTAGTATAGAACATGAAAATGAAATTCTCATGGGTTTAGGATAGTATGACATCCCATCTCCATGACATAGCACAGTCTACCACTCATGCTGACAGTGCTTTTGATATTCACTTTAACCTCTTCAAATCTCTTGCTCCCTGAAAGATTCAGGTTGGGTACTACCTCCAAAATGAGTCCTTTCCTGACTATTGCACCAACTGTTAATCTGTTGTTCATAACAAAAAATATCTTTCTATATGCTTAGAATTACTTCGTTGTATATGTGTACTATTTCAACAATAGAATGTAAGCCACTTGTGGACAGGGTTGCTTTTTTAATTTTTTTTTTGTCTGTGTATCTCTTCTATAGCAGCTAGGTGGCACAATGGATACAGTGCTAGGTCTGAAGTCAAGAAGACTTACCTTCCTGAGTTCAAATCTGACCTCAGACACTTCCTAGCTATGTGACAATGGTCAAGTCACTTAAGCCTGTTTATCTTGGTTTTCTTGTCTGTAAAATGAGCTGGAAAAGGAAATAGCAAACCACTCTAGTATCTTTGCCAAGAAAACCCCAAATGAGGTCACAGAGTCAGACATGACTGCAATGACTAAATAATGAACTCTTGCATAAATTCTTTTTTTTAACCCTTAATTTAACCCTTAATTCCGTCTTGGAATCAATACTGTGTATTGGTTCCAAGGCAGAAGAGTGGTAAGGGTTAGACAATGGGGATTAAGTGACTTGCCCAGGGTCACACAGCTGGGAAGTGTCTGTGGCCAGATTTGAACCTAGATCTGGCTCTCAATCCATAAATGCTTTAAAAAAAATATTTTCCCCAATTACATGTAAAAACAATTTTAACATTCATTGTCTTTTTTTTTTAATTTTGACTTCCAAATTCTCTCTGCCTCTGTTTCTGTGTCTCTCTCTTTCTCTCCCCTCTCCACAAGATGGTAAACAAGGTGCTATAGATATTACATTTTCTTTAATAAAATTTTAATACATTGATCTGCACTTCAGATTCCCATGTCCAATAAATAACCCTCTATACTGAATCTAAATGTGGGAATGGAATTAACTTTCATCTTAAAAGTAATTCTGAATCTTGCCTTGGAGGTCAAAAAATCAGGCATTTTAGATGTATAAAAGTCAATAGCAGATCAGATTCTTTTTTGGCTTGTGGTAGAATCTGTGCTGGTCCTCTGCAATTTAGTGCCATAGAGTGTTTGGGTTTGAAGTTTGTCATATCTAGAGTACAACCTGTCTTACCAATGAACAGCTACTATGGCCCTAAGCTACATTTATAGGGCAATTTAATAAAATACACAAAATATTGATGCAGTGGAAAAAATGACACAATAATTCAGAACTCTTCTTCATATGGTTCTACTTTGGAGCTGTCCATTCGTGGCCTATGGGATCTGTCTTTAAAAACTGAATTCATTCCACACATGCTTTAAGTGTGTTGACTGCTCTTCTACAACAAATGTTTCTAATTAAGTCGTCAATTAAAATACGAGAGAATTCTTAAAATATGTGCTTGGGTTGGCTGCTGAACTTCTTCTCTTGCTTTCACCAGCAAAAACCTCAGCCAATGCCAATAGGGAGGGAAGGAGGAAATCAGCATTTATAGACAGCCTACTAGGTGCCAGGCATTGTACTATGTGCTTTGCAATTATTATTTTGTTTGATCCACACAACAACCCTGGGAGGTAGGTGCTGTAATCATCTCTATTTTAAAGTTGAAAAAACTGAAACAAAAAGTAAGTGATTTACCCAGCAGCATACAGTAAGTGTCAGAGGTCAAATATGAACTTGGGCTTTCCTGACTCCAGCCCCAATGCTCCACCCAGCTAGCTGCCTCAGTGCTCAGTAGAAAAGAGGAGGAAATGTATGAAATAAGTTTAGGTTCAGTTGCGAATATATAAATATAGCCAGGTGGTCCAAGGGATAGAGTACTTGACTCAGTATCTTGAGTTCAAATCCTTCCTTCAGCTCTTAGAGGCTGTGTGATCCTAGGCAAGTCACTTAAGAACATTCAATCTCAGTTTCCTCATTGGTGAAATGGAGATAATAATAGCACCTGTCTTATAGGGTTGCTCTAAGGATTAAATGTGATAATGTACATTTGTATAACCTAGTGGGCTTGCTTATCAGCTTCAGGAGGGGAGAGGTAAGAGGGGAAGAAAAGAAAATGAATCATGTAAACATGGAAAATAGCTAAAACAAATAAAGAATGTGATAATGTATTTAAAATGCTCTGAAAACTTAAAAGTACTACATAAATGTTAGTAATTGTGAGGATTAAATTTAAGGCTCTACGGATTCTTTCTTTCTCTGTACAATTTCTGCATATTTCATTTTTTCATGGAAATTAGTTGGGTTTGTGCCAAAAACATTTTCTAAAAATGTACAAGGAGACAAAGTATGATATGAACCAAACAAAGACATTGGAAATATCCTACCATTTTGGACAAGTTGGACAATGGAAAAAATATGTACTTGCATATGAAGTCACATAAATATATATGTATATACACACATATTCGTATATGTGCTTATATATATATACATATGTATATATTATATATGTGTGTATAGATATATGCCTGTGTGTATACGTTTTGGCTTTAATACAATCCAAAAAATCAACCACCAAAACAATCGATTTCTTTTATGAATGGAGTGAAATATTACTGATTTGAAATGTCTCTCCTATATACAGACAAAAGTCACTGTGCCACAGACATTCTCATCACTTGATACCACTTATTGCACTTTTATGAATAACCTCAGGCCAAATCAAGAGGGTTTTTAATCTCATCTCTGCCCAATACAAACACAGTCTCATGGCACACTGTGGGCAATTCTCCTTACCACCCAGAGGAGGAAGCGCTGCTGTGCTGTCATTAATCTACCTTTGGGGACTCATTTTACAAGATCATCAACCAGAACAAAGCATTTAGGGAAGGAGAATTGAAAAAGGAAGGAAGAAAGACATGAAGCCTTGGGGAAAAAAAAATTAAAGGGGGTCTCTGAGCTACCAGCAATGGCTATATCTTCAATAGTCATAAAAACTTACCCATGAAAACTCTTAAAATCCCCCCAAATTGTTAAACAAATCATGCAACAAGGGTCAGGTTCAATCTTTTAATGCTCTCTTGCCATTTCAAAAACAAATCAAACCTTATTGGTCTTTCTTAAAATGCTAGTTCATTCTCTATTATTTTAAGCTCTTTAACAATATTTAAATCAACCATGTCATAAATATGATATACATATATATGATGAAAGTGAGTATATAGTTCCATTCCTGTCAGAATATTATACACAAGTCTTTATGTGACTTCATGACATAGAATCATAAAATTTGGATTTAGGAGGAATTTTTAAAGCTGTTGTTTCATTTACAGAGAATACAGATGAACATAAATTTCCATCTGAAGGGAAGGAATGAGGAGGGAAGGAAGGAAGAGAGGGATGGAGGGAGCAATAAAGAAAGGAAAGAAGGGAGGGAACAAGAGAGAAAGAGGAGAGAGGAAGGGAGGGAAGAATAAGGGAAGGAAAGATTGAGAGATGAAGGAAATCATTGGCTTAGTCCCTATCCCTGTCTATTTACAGAGCCTATAAAATGGAAGTACAGATATGTACATAAATATAAATGCAGATATTTAAAGTTTTAAAACAATAGGAAAATTTATTGAAAAATAAAACTGCTGCTGAGTTTCATGGTGCATGCCTGGAATCCTTGCTGCTAGGAAGACTGAGGCTTATGGATTGTTTGGGTTCAAGAGTTCTGAACTAAAGGGGGGCTAAAGGCAATCTGGTGTCTATAACAGAATTTAGCACCACTATGGAAGTTCCTGAATTCGGGGGCTACCAAGCCTTCTAAGGAGGGACTAACTAATCCATTTCAGAAAAACCAAGCATGTTAATGCTTCCATGATGTTTAATAATATTGGGATAAGGCCCAAGAGTGGTTGCTGTACTTTTGGCTCAGGAAACATATGGAGATCCAGTCTCAAAAACAAAACAAAACAAAACAAAACAAACACGCATACACAAAACATACCCAAGCTAAGGAAGATTCGTTTCCAATAAATGGACTGAGACTAATCATGTAACCACGTATATGAATTCCCACAGCAGTTTTGCCATGCGGTGAATGGAAGAGATGGTCAGAAAGTGGTCTAATGATTGTCCAAGGACATTGTGTTCCCTAGACACACTCACCTTGGTCCTTGCCAGCAAGGGGGCTCCTCGTTCTAGAAGAAGTTCTACCACCTGGTCATGCCCACTCCGTGCTGCACAATGAAGTGGTGTCAGCCCATCCTAACAAGAAAATTAAAAGATGGTGTCAACGGAACCTGCCATTTTCTCTTCTTTTCTACCTGATGTTACCAAGCCAGTAGACATCCATAATACTCAATTTACTCAATCAATAAATTAAAAAAAAAGTTATCCTTCTGTTAAGGGGTGAAAAAAGATTCATTCCCCCACCTCCTACCAAGAAGATGACTTAACAGATAAAACTTCTTGACCAGTTGCCCAGTTTTTTACTCTGAAAGGTCAAAAAGAAAGTTGTATTTTCTCATGGAAGCACAGATCTTGTCTCTCTTCTCCTTCCTCTTTTTCCTCTTGTTTTTCTGCTTGCCTTGGGAATTCCCTACTATTGCTTAACTCAGCAATAACCTAACGTTTTCCTGGCAAATGATACTATTTCTGCTTGGATCTGCAGTTATAAGATGAAAATATGTCACAGTTATACTGAAAGATGTAGTCCAAAAAATGTCCAAGAAGGGAGAAGTGTGGCAGAGAGAAAGGGAACTGGGTTCAAATAAGAACACAGAATTGAGGAAACTTTAAAAAGATCCTTGCTTGATGACAAAGAAGAGACTACAACACAAGATCAGGCACTTCCCACTAAAATTGCTATTATCTATCTATAGCATTTTGTTAATGAAAAACACCTAGTTAAATCTGTTCATGTATAAAAAGCCCATCAATATTGAAAATATTAAAATGTTAAAGGGTCAATAAAGTAACTATTCTTCATACTTTTTCCTGGGACCTGGAGAAGGGGGAAAGAGGAATAAGGAATAAAGAAGGAATGAAAGGGTACCTACTTGGCTCTCTCAGCTAGAGAACCAAGGCTGGAGATGGGAGGTCCTAAGTTCAAATCTGACCTAAGACACTTTCTAGCTGGTGTGACTCAGCATAACCAAGTCTTTTAACTCTTTCTTCAGAGCCCTTATCATTATCAATCTTCTGCCTTGGAACCAATATTTAGTAAAAATTCTAAGATAGTAGGTAGATGTTTTTAAAAGAGAAAAGAAGGGATGACATGGCAATAATAAAAGACAACAGCATTCTCATGTACTGAATTTGGTGCATTCAACCAACATGGAAATATTAGTAGGGAAAATTCTTTGCAAGGAAAACAATTTTCAAAAAAAAGAAAAAACTAACAAGTTTTGCCATGATGTTCATTCTTATAGGTTTAACTAGCAGAAAATATGTAATTTAACATACAGATATATTTCGATAAGGTACTTACCTGGATCTCCAAGGTCAATTTTCTACCATCTCTTTGCCTTACTATCTTTCATCATCTTAATTTTACTTTCTTTAACATTATTTCCTGCTACTGCCCAACATAAATACCCTGCTCTAGCCAACCTTGCTGACTTATTACCTTCTAATAGGCTTTGAGTATGGCCATCTATACAGTCATGTTCATAGAGTCCAAATGGATGGAGAGTCAGAAGTTAGAGATAGTTCCCCCATCTCGAACTGAATTCTCTACCCTTTTTAAGGTCCATCTGAAATAAGTCTTCATGACTTTAAACCTGGCACTCTTGCCAGTGTACAACCTAACTGCCCAATCTATGTGGTAGATAGATTATGCTGCATGAGCAAAAGGCATCCTTTAGACATGGAGGCAAAACCAATATCTTGTACCATATTAGCAATTGAAACATCTTGGAATTACTATGGAAAGTTTTGACCTTGTGGGCCCTCTGAAAGGAACTCATGACGTTAAGAGATTCCTGGACCACACCATGAGGACTGCTCCTCTCTAGGGAACTGGGGAACCTTTTCTATACAAGCAAGATATTAATGAGTAGTAAACCATCTCAGTTTTTCAGAAGTACATGGGGTTCAATGTGATAGTCCAGGAGTTGAAACTCCATGAAACCACTTTGTGTTAGAGGAATACTAGACCCTTTATTTTCCAATGCGAACAAAGTGCCTCAATTGTATTATTATACCTCATTGTAAGTATTTAGACAACTGAATCATTACATGGGTCTTTCTTGTTCAGCTTGGGAAAAATAAAGAATACAGACATTCGACTTTGCAGGGAAAATCTCAGTTAAAAATTTTAGCCTCCCTTTGTCCCAGAGAAATAGTCTGAGGACACATTTGAACCCAGAGCCTCCCATTTTCTGATCTGGTTCTCTAGCCACTTGGCCATCTATCTGCCCCACTTTTGTTAACTGTTGAATTAACTATGAGTTCCTCCTTTTTTCATTCCAAAAGCAATCCTAAGTCCTCCCTGAGCCCTCTAGATTCCTGTATTAATCTCCCATCTCCCTTACAGAGAATCATCCCTTTCAACAATGGAAAAAAGAAGAAACAGAGAAAAATTAGCAAAACTCATTAATACATAAAAAAAATCTGACAATATATACAATGTTTCATACACAGAGACCACCCCCTTAGGTCTCTGCAAAGGAATAGGAAGAAATGATTTCTCATATTGCTTCTCTAGAGCCAAATGTGTTCTTTGTACCTTGGAAACATTTATTTTCACTTAGTTTTGGATTATTTTTTTCCTTAAAGCATCCAAGTGATACCTGCTTGGCTCATTTGATGTGAAAAACAAAACTAAGTGTCTACATTCTTATCCCTTTCCTTACAGATTATAAATATTTCTTCTCTCCTAAAAACAAAACAAAACAAAAAAAAACTATCTTCACCCATTTAGGTGGCATATAGTGGAGAGTGTTAGACATGCAGGGGGTCCTCTGGGTCAAAATTGTTCTCATAATTATACTAATTTATTTTCTTTTCAAACTGAGCAAACATGTGCACACACATATGCCACAAGTACAAAAGTTCTTGGAGGGAAGGGGCTGGGTAGTGGCCTTGATTTTTAAGGGTATGAATGGATCCTGCCTGAGATGTGAAGCATTGGGGACCACTGCCTGCCATAGAATAATCAGTGTAATCAAAAATTATAAAGGAAAGACCCATAATTTATATTGGTCCTGGCATTGGTAAACACTGATAAATTACAAAGATACAAAACCAAATGAGATGCCCCTGCTTTCAAGGACTTCAAAGTCAAATGAGGGAAGACAACACATATAGGAGATTTATGGCAGCAAGGTGGCAATAGTAGGTAGAGCACCAGGTCTGGAGTCAGGAAAACCTAAATTCAAATATAGCCTCAGATACTTACTAGTGGTGTGACCCTGGGCAAGTCTCTTAACCCTGTCTGCCTCTATTTCTCAATTTGTAAAATGAGCTGGGGAAGGAAATAGCTAACCACTCTAGCATTGCCATGAAAACCCCAAATGGGGTCATGAAGAGTTAAACCCAACTTAACAAAACACATATTGGATATTGATTGCTATGGAATGGATTTTTGCTGTGGGAAAATTACAGGGATGGTGAGATAAGTCAAAGAATAGTTGACTGCATGCCCTATACAGAAGAAATATTTATATGATTAGAATTCCCAGAGCAATAGGAGAAGGCAGCCAGGTTATCTCCATGATAGCATTGGAGGAAGATGCCTGGGTAGCATGGTCTTACTAAATATAAAGAGTTCTCACCAAGAGGAAGAGCAAAAGTCTAGCAGGAGAGGACCAACTGAAATAGTTCCTTTATTCATGACAGATGCAGAAAAGTATGACTGAAAGCTATCTATAGCTTCTTTGGTTAATCATGTGCTAGGGAAAGACCGTTGACTTGGGATGTCACATAGTTTCCATTTGCTTAAAGGAAATGCATACAAATAGCAGAAGCAATTTGTCATTCCTCTGGAGAAGCTAAGGAGCCAGGTTAGTATTTCCAACCAGGCAGAAAGCCAACTTCTTGCATTTGCAGAACAGGTGTAGACAGGAGGAGCACCTTCATTTTGAGCTGGCATCTTCTTACAAAGTGCTTTATTTTTTAAAAGACTTACAATAAAAGGACTTTCTTAAGAGTTCAAAGTCCTTCACCATACAATGAAGAAGATGAATATAGCATGAAAAATGTTTAAGGCTAGTGACGATTCTAGCTGGCTTTTTTGTCCATAAAAGAACTTCCATATGGTTCCACTCGGATACTACATCTAAGAACTATCATGATAGGAATTGTGAAATATCTCTTAAAAACTGAATAGATTGGCTTGCAGGTTGGGATTATTTCCCCAACTATAAAATGAGGATAATAATTTTGGTATAATCCAGCTCCCTGGTTTGTTGTGACAATCAAATCTAACAATGTGATATAATACTTGTAAGCTGCAAAGCACTTTCTGAAATTAAATTCAATATATTATATATATATATGTATGTATCTTGTTTGTACTTAATTATTTAGATATTGTCTCTACCCATTAACCTGTGAACTCCCTCCTTGAGAGCAGGGACTATTTTCCCCTTGTTTCTCTAAAATTTAGCACAGTGCCTGGCACATTGGATATTATTAACTTGCCTGACTTATGAGGCAGTAGCACATGTTGGCTAAAGAGCTGGCCTTGGAGAAAGGAGACCCTCCTTTAAATCTGGTTATTGAACCTCTCGGTGTCCTTAGGCAACTCCTTAAGATAAAAAGCCAATGTGTCAAAATCTTGTGAACGAGACCAGAGTGGTTTGCCATTTCCTTCTCCAGCTCATTTTACAAATGAAGAAAGAGAAGCAGTAAACAGGTTTAAGAGACTTTGTCCACAACTAGTCACACAACTAGTAAGTAAGTATCTGAGTCCAAATCTGAACTCAAGTTTTTCTGATTCCACTCCTAGTGCTCCATCCACTGTGACTTTAGCAAAAGGAGGATATATTCCATATTTAAAGTTTTGCCAGTTGAATAGTATATTGTTCGTCAATAAATATAATTATTTTTAAAAGATTATAAGTTTCAAAGGCAGTAATCTTTACTGCTAGAGGGATTTTGCATACCAGGAGTTTCTTAGGCAATATAATAACAAATCTGGGCTACAAGTATACTTTATAAATGATAACTATTTAGCAGTAATATTGCTAATCATAACAATTATTCTTGGCAAAGATTTACTAAGTAAAATTATTTCAGACTTGATTAACTATTGCCAAGGTAGTCTTTCAAACTAGCTAAGATTTCCAAACATTTTAGATCCTACTTGATGAGATCATCTCATCAGTATAAAGATCAATGCTTATCTTTCTATTTACAAAAGCAAGAAGATAGATATCCAAATTACTAAATGCATTTACCAAATCATTTAAAAGCAGATACAGCCTGGTTCGAGAGTTCTTAAGACAGAGACTGCTAGAAGATATTTCAAAAAGATGGGCTTTGAAGACATCAGCATTTTTCAATTTCACAGTTTTTTTTTCTTTTTTGCTTCCTTCTACTTCTAAAGAAGAACAATTAATTCTTTGGCTCTGGTTGTTTGATACAAAGTTTTACTAAAATTAATATGTAAAAGATTCAGTGAAAGCATATATTGCTAGGCTACTCTTTTACTTCTTTCTTTCATTGCATGTTAATTGTCTCCAAGTCTTTAATTAGCTAGTCCTTGGATGCAGAAACGTGATTTAGTCTTGATTTGTTTTCCCACCCCGACACCTGATTTTTGTTGAACATGGAAAAGAAGAATTGGGAAATGTATCTACAATTGCCATAATAATGCCAGGCATGGGGAAAGAGTTAAAATGGAGGAGGTATTTTAAGTAATATTAATATCACTAAATATCTTATTCCTTAAGTTATTAATAAATGAAAAAATCCAATAAGTTATTGAAAAGAATTCCTACAATAATAGCATGCTAAAATGCTGTTGGAATAATTAAAGGAGAAGAGGAAATTTTGGAATCTCAAATATCCAAAGCACCTAGTAGAGCTACAGGCATGGAGTTTAGAAGAGCTAAATTTAAATTCATCTTCAAACATTTACTAGCTTTGTGACTCTATATGAGTCATTTAACTTCTGCCTGCTTCAGTTTCCTCAACTGTAAAATAAGGATAATAATATCACCTACCTCTCATGGTTGTTTTGAAGATTAAATAAGATTTGTAAAACACTTAGCAAAATGCCTGGCACATAGTAGGTGCTTAATAAATAAGTATCTCCTTCCTTGTTAAATTTAGTCTATAAACAGAAACAGTTATATCAATTATTTCAAAGGTACCTCCTTTGAAGACAAATGAACAGTTACTGTTCCAAGTCAAAATACTTTTTTTTTTCATTTTACAGTTAAGGAAAACAGACCAAAATATGTTTTTAGATGAAATGAAATATTCTAAAATTTAGAATTATCATGAGTTCTAAATTCTGTATGATAGTTCCTGATCTCAAATTTTAGGTTACTTTTCTCTACAACCCTCTCTAGCTTCAAAGAATGAAGAAGAGAAAGACATGTTTGCTATGTAGTTTTAGTTTAGAGGGTTTTGTTTGTTTGTTTGTTTGTTTGTTTGTTTGTTTTAACCAAGAAGGTTTAGGTATAGAATAGATTAGGTTGGGCAAATCTTTGGCAAAATTTTTCTAGTCTTATCCATTGAATCATAGGGATATTTTAAACTTCTAAGGTGAAGGGGTCTCAATACAATCCTGCATGACTATGTCTAATCCCCATGGACAGCTGCCAACAAACCTCATGCTGATAATCTGATCCCTCTGGGTTGTCAATCTCTGAATGCAACTCAATCTGCTTGTAGTAGGGGAGTATATGTTCCTTCACTTTATCTTTGAGGCATCTGAGAGTGTTTAACATTATCTGGTCCAAAATTCTCACTTCACATATGAGGGAGGGAAGGCCCAGAGATAGAGGTTAAGGAATACCCCCCACCCCCATTCCCAGAGTAAACTAGAAATGGGTCAAGAACTCAGTTTTCCCTTTTTTTAGTCCATTACCCATTCTTCTAAAATGGGAACAGTGACTGTATCATAGTTCTTTCTTGGAGTTTTTATATGCAAATTAATGTGAACAAGGCAAATTATGGTACCTTTGAAATAATTGAAAACATTTATCTTCCCAAGACTAGTACAAAGCAATAAATACTTTATAGTAAATAAGCACAGCAGCTAAGCACTAAGAAAAATGTTCTGGCTTAATATTCTTTTGCAGTTATGTAGTATTGCTTTTCTGCTGTTAACATGAATTTTTGGAGGTACCTCAAAAGAAACAGATTGGGAAATGTGAAAGGGAAACAGATCAGGTTAGTACTGAAGGAAGAAGTGCCAAAATGCTTCATTTAAATGCAAAGTATACATGCCTACCTCTTCAAAACCATATACACCTATGACCCTATCAAAGCTACTACACAGAGACAAAGGGAAAAGGAAGAGAGATTCAGATACCAAATAAATTCACACACAAAGACATGAGACTACAACAGAGCTACTGACAGACAAAGACAAAATGTTTCGTAAGCTCCGCTGTTGTAAAATGTCCACAGCTGGCCATGCCCAAATGCCTTTGAGGAGAGGGATTAGAAAAGCCAGCCAAAGCTTTTAAGGATACACAAAGTCAAATTCTTTTCTCTTCCAATGCGAGCAGCTTTAGCAGGTTTTAATGGATCTACCATATCATGTGATTTGATACAACAAGATAATGGATAGTCTGATAGCACTGAAGAAGGACTATTTGATTCTGCTTCCTTCAGAACTTAGCTTGGACTTAGCTTATAGGTCCCGTGTTCCCAGAAATTCAGTAATTTATGGACAAATATATGTAAAAAGAATTGGGAATATTTTTTATACCATCTTCTATGAGATTTCTAATCTCATATGTCAATCTTACCTGATGGTATAAGCATAAAAGTTTTGGAGAGAGGCTATGATTGTTCTAACCTATCCTCAAAGAATTAAATTGAATAAAAGTAGCTATATACTTAAAGGATAGTCATAATTGAATTTTGAAAAGTTATATATACAGAAATAGAAAGCAAACTTCATTCTATATCAGCAGAAAATAGCTAAGCAAACCAAAAAGGGTTTTACAAGGATAAGTACATCTGGGGTTACTGCTAACTCATGACAGTTTTGATTATGAATGAAATATATTACTTCTCGATACACAGATATGTGAATGATGTCACATAATAAAATATATATATATATACTTTCACTCCCTAGGATACATTTTGTACAGGTATTCTCAAAAAGTTGTTTAAAATATGGAAATACCTAGGAAAAATGTCTAGGAGTAATTAACTAAAATTGTGGAAATGAATACTATAAATTAATATTTCACTGGAACATAAAAATGATATCTATGGGTTACTGACATTTATAATGAAAACCCAAATCAAAGGCATGAATTCTGAAATTTAATTAATCTCATTGAATATGTGAGGGACTGATAATCATTTTGGAAGTCCAGGAGTGGGGAAACATTGACAAACACAATTTTTAATTCTTATCTCTTACATGGCCTTTTGAAAATTCTAGGGTCATAGTCTTAGACGCAGATTGGACCATAGAGACCATTGGGTCCAACCCTCTCATTTAATAGATGAAAAAAAAATTGAGACACATAGAGGCCACACAGTAAGTATGTAAAGTTGCATTTGAACTTGGATTGTTTTGTCTTTAAATCCAGCACTTTATCCACTTTGCCACCTACTAGCTTGGAGCAGCATCCAAGAAAGTTCCATTCCCATGAAAAATTTCTTGTGGTGATAAAAGAAGGAAAGCTTTAACACTCACCCTGGTTTTGGCATCGATCTGACCTCCACGATCCAATAAGAGCTTCACCATATTTGTGTTTCCCCTTTTGGAAGCCACATGCAGAGGAGTGATTCCGTTCTGGGTGATGCAAAGACAAAAGAAGAGCATGTTGAGTTGGACATGAACATGATAACGATAGCTTTGGATGGGAACATGATTGGTGCTGAAGTATAGTCCTCAGGGCTACCTTGTTTTATTAATAAACCAAGAAGCACACAACCTACCAATCTCCATAGTCAGAAGGTATGGGAAATGAAATGGAAACAATGATTCACTGAATTGGAGTTACACAATAACAAGTATTTACCAATGAGATAGATTGGTGGGATAAATGAATGCCATATTTGTCTAGAGAAAAAGGGAATATTCCTGCACTGTAAGAATCCATGTGTACAAAAATTCTAACGGAATTTGAGTAATTTGGATTTCTGAACACATGAATTCTATTTCAATATAAGTGGTTTCCTTCATAAACCTATTTTAGTTTGTGAATTTTAAAATACCTTGGAAAAAGGAACATAGAATGCTCTACACCACCAAAAGGATCTATGAAACAAAAAAGGTTAGAGGAACTTGTAACATTCTTTACAGAATTCTCCTTAGGGAATGCTGGTACATAAGAAGTAATAATATTCAGGATGATCCATATTCTTTCTTAAAGTACTTATTTTCTCAGTAGTTCTGGAATTTCTAAGATTATTTGTTTAAAACACAAACATGTATTTAAAAGTTAGTTTCCATAGAAAATATTTTCCTTTAAAAAAAGACATTTTCCCCAGGACAACCTCGTGCAAGATAAAACTTAATTTGAAAATAGAACCAAACAAATCTATCTTCAAAGGAGAAGAAATCCGTCTACATGTAGAACATATCTACCAAATGTATTTATGAATTTTGCTAGCTACCATCTATAATAATGTGAAAGCATTATTTCTACATTTCTCTTCACATAAGCTTATTTGCTCATTAGTTTTTATCCTGAAATTGCAGTTTTGTTCAAATAGCCCTTTTCATAATTGAAAATATTCTAGATCATTAGAACAAAAATAAAAAAAAACATCAAATATATATGTGTGTGTACATAAAATCTACTGTCTAAGCTAAATATGTATTATGCATCAATTTCAATGATACATGTGAAATTGGTCCCTAGGGTTCCTTAAAATGAATCGTTTTATGTGGAAGAGTTGATGGAATATTTGTCATCCTCAAAATGCATTTTTCACAAGTTAATTGTGTGCATGGCTTGTACTCTAGAGCTATCTTACTTTGGCTCAGGTTAGTAGTATGAATCTCTAAAGACTAAACTGGACTATGAATTATTGCCTCACCCATTAGCAGGAGGGAAAGAAATGACAACCTTTGAATAAACCTTTGAATAAAACAGGTTTCTGTTTGGTTGGTTTTTATTAATGTCCCCATTAGTCACAACCCAGAAAGAGAAGAATTCCAATCCATACCCTAGCTGTGAAGTCCACAGCAGCTCCTCGGTTGAGAAGAAGTGTCGCCACATTAACATTTCCATAGTGTGCAGCTATGTGCAATGGGGTAAAACCACTCTAAAGAACAAAACCAACAGAATGGAGGTCAGTAAAGGAATGTAGCATCCTAAGGAGAATATAGTGATTGAATGAAGTCAAGAATTGGTCAGAGTACCCTTTGGTTGCAATCTACCTAATATATTTGTGACAGTTTAGATGAGAGAATGCATAAAATAGTCTACTATATCATTTGGCAGCCCATAATATGCCAATGGATTCTTAGTTACTTTTAAATTTGTTCCTATGGAACAGTATTTCTTCTTTTGGTTGTTATGATAATAGAAAGATTTTCTTTTCCCCAATAATGGGATGTAAATAGTTCTTATCTGAGGGATAACATTATTTTGTTAAAATATCAAAGTGAATGGAATGAATAAAAATAATGAATGGAAAATAACAAGCAATTTCTGCAAATGGAAAACTCAATAATCTATGTTACCATCTTAGCCTGAATAGCAATTATCAACAATCTATTTGGAACAAGAGGGACATTTTGATTAAATTCTCATGAAGGAATTTCCATTATTTCTGTGGAGGAAGGCTGGAAATTCCATTTTATCCCAATTTTCCATTTATCATGGACCCATCTCCCATTCCAAGATGAGCTCCATAGACTGACTCTAGTTAGGCTCCTATTTCATAATGCCAAAACAAGGAGAAAACTTTAGCCAAATGAGTTATTTAGCATGATAGTTAAATAAACAAGCAATAAAAATCCTCTTCCAATGAACCCATTCTTTAAAAAATGAACTCTGCCAAACTAATTTTTGGAGAAACATAATCTTAAGATAACTATTTAAGAATATTTTGAAAGTGAAAGCATCCTGTGCAGGATAAGAAAGAGTAACTTTCTTTATATCTTGTCTTCTGGCCATATTCAAAATAGAATCTATGCCATTTCTGTAACTAAAACACATGAAATATCATTTCATTCAAGATCACACCAATCTTATTACTTTCTCTGATATTATGAAATTATTACAGGTTATCTAAGATGATCACTAACCAAATTTAGCTGCTCATAAATTATTTCCCATGATTCCATTTACTTAAATAAACAGGTAAAAGATCTCCAACAAAATTCTAAGCCTCAACGGGACTTCTTTCCTATACATATTTTCAACTCATCATTTCAGTGCTCTAATTTAAAAGAAACCTATTTGAATATGAATAGAGCCTACATTTGGATTTGAATAAGTGATTAAATGAGTCTGTAAACATCAGCTAAGGGCACTTTGGGGAATCCTTTTTTGCTCCAGCAAGATAATTTGCAAAGTAATTGAGAAGTTCATAAAACCAAGGATGCATGCTAGGAACCAGCAGAGACTGGTAAAATCACCCTGAAGTGGTATCTGCAAGTCTTATAATGTTCAACATTAAACTAGAGATCCATTGCCTACCCCCCAAAAATCTTTAGATCAAGCTTTTTAATCTGTTCAATGCTTCTGTTTGGGAAATACTTCATTGACAGATTTTTTTTTCCATTTTCATCCAAAGGCTTATATTACACAAATATGCCCAATATGTGCTTTATTATTCACTTGATTTTGATTCAATATTCATTGAATACTGCTGAATCAGTTCTAAATCATTTGCAATATTCTGAACTTTTCTATTTCATTTGCAGAAACAGTCCAAAACTATACTTTTTAGCCACAATGAAAATCTATAGGATTATATGATTTGGATTCATGAAGAGAGGATGAAGTATCTCAAACATTTATATAAAGGCTACTATGTACCTGACACTTTATTAAGTACTTACAAATATTTACAGAACAAGGAAACTTATGTAAGATATATGTGAAAGGAAAGCAGAATGAACTCCAACCTGGGGCCCAAATGGAGGGCTCTCTTTTATTTAACTGTTTTTTTTTTTCACATGAATATGAACTGCCATTCTCTTTCTAATCACACAAAACAGGTGCCATCTTACATAGAGAGATATTTTATTTTTTTTCATGGATATATATGTATATAAACACATATATGACAATATATGTATACATATATGAGAATACATATACACATATGAGACAAATTGGTGGCTACTTATTAACAGAGTTATATTGGCCTTTAAACATGTTGAAATTTAAAGGACTAAAATCAGCGATTATTAAGAAGCCACAAGTGTAATTTAAACTAATTTCCTGCTTTTCTAGCCCTTTTAATGTAATTAGAGGAATGTATCTTTTTCTTTCATTTTGACCTACATTATTTGGATTCAGAGGATCACAAGATTCAAATATTGAAGGAAGTTTAGAGATCACATAGATCAGACCCTTTCTTTTCATAGATTTATAGATTTATATAATTAGGTCCAGGATCAGTGGTAGTAAGTAGTGATGATATAATTTGAACCCAAGGCATCTGATTCCAAATAAAGTGTTTTTCTTGTACCCCCACCTTCAATGTAACATAAACCAATGGAAAAACTTGAAAATAAAATTGATTTCTATAAATATAGTGCATTTACTAACTATTAAATGTTTGAGTATCCTGAAGTTCACAAATCTTAGCCCAAGGAGTAGGACTGTTGAATTAGACTCAATGGTGCACCAATCATAGGTCTTCTCTGCCCCAAAATGTTGATGAGTCATTACATTTTTATTTCCATAGTATAGACAGCAAACAAAAAAATATTTAAACAAAACGTGCGAGTCAGTGGCTCTTGTGCAGACATGGCCAAATGAGCTAGTAAACAATAAAAATGTGATCATCAACATTCTGGACCAATAATCCCTGGTGACTGCAAAGGGTTAGTTTGCTACATGGAATAATAGATTAAGTCATTAGATGTGTTTTAGGACTTGAGAATATAAAGCTGAATGATTATAATCAAGTTGAGTGAATGGTCAAGATTATTATGTGCCCAAATTTACCATTGATAAACAATTCAGTTTAATGAAAAATGGCAACATAGCAGTATGATTCAACAAGTGTCTTAAATTTTACTTGGGTTTATTGCTTGCATAAAAATTGTCAATAATAATGATCAGTGCTCATACCTGTCTTAGGAATAGTATACCAGTGGGGACAAGTTTTACTAAATTTGTGCTAAGTATTTCTTATACAACTATGATAAAAGTACACACAAATGCTGCATAGTATATATGTAATATAGGCATATGTGAGCTTATATATGTGGATAGGCACATGCATGAACATGTATGTTTATAGTGTACATGTTATAGGCACATATATGATGTGTATATATATATATACATTGCAGATTTGCCTGCATATATTTATGTATTTATAGCTCCCTGCCTCTATATCTATAATGATTGTGTTTATGTGTATGTGTGTGTGTGTGTACCCAGGCAAGTCATTTAACTTTTTAGTATTCTTGGCTACCTACTCTGTAAGACTATGGGGACAGAGAAGGTATCAGTTTTCACTGGTAGTGGAAATTTCCTCTCTTGAGACTACTGTTTCTCCAACCCTAGAAAATTATAGGTGTAGCTCCTATCCCATATCATAGTTTCTCAATTATAGTAAAACTTTAAAAAATCAGTTCCCTAACAATGGATCTTCCAATTATTAGTATGAATTAGTGAGCATTTACTGGAAATGGACAAGAATGAACACAATATGCATCCTTGTATATTCACAATACTGTACCTCAGTTGTCCTATTCACCATCATCTGAAGCAATGTTGTTTGGGAAAAAGAGGGAAGATGTTACACAAATATCAAGCAGACAATCATTTTACTCATTGCAATCAGGTATATTGCTTGGCTAGACTAACCACATGCACTAAACAATCCAAACTTTTTATTCAATAAGAAAAAAAAGCTAATCTTAGCCCTGCTCTTTCCTGACCCTAGCCAAAATAAGCAAATAGACTTTTCAAAAAGCTGAATGTCCCTGAGATCTGACAGTCAATTTTTCTACTTCTTTCTAGAAAAGACTTCAAAAATTCTGCTCTAACTATTTTCTTTTTATGACAGAAATTGATTTTCCATTTTTACTGGACCTAGTAGGTAGAATCTCCTAAAGAATGCCTGGAAACCTGAGCCTCCATTTTTGCAGAGGGCCTGCCTGAGCTTTTACCTTGGATTGAACATCAGCATTGTGGTCATTTTGGAGCAGGAGGGCTGCAGATTTGGTATCGTCTTTCCTAGCAGCAATGTGGAGAGCAGGCAGCCGGACTTTCCCCTTGGTATCATTCTCCAGGAGGATTGCCACAGCTTGGTTGTGTCCCTGTTGCAGTGCCACAGCCAGGGGGGTGAAGCCATCCTGGTAGATGAAAAAAGATTAAGAAGGTTTTGTCAAATTGTAGATGCTTAGGATAGAAGTATCCCTGAATCTAGGGTCTGTTCCTTATCAACACTTTGGCCAAATAGCTGGTGCCTAATACTAGACACATCCAGTAGGCACTTAATAAAGGTTTATTGAACAGATGAATTATTAAAGTACAAATTCCCTCTATATTTTTTTCCAGTGAGGGGATAGCAATGGTAAAAAGAGATTGAATACTGAATGTGAGGAATAGAAAGCAGGCCAGCTGAATGACCCTTAGAATATATGAAGAGAATAAAAAGGCCAGAAGGAAGAAAGCCATGAAAATGATGAACAGAAAGGTCTATGTCTGACCACGCTACATGAACAAGAAACCATGGAAACAGAGGATATTTCTGTAAAGTTTAACCTTGTAAACAAGTAAAACTCAAAGCAAGGTAAATTTGACACATTTAAATATATAAATAAGGACTACTGCCCCACGTAGTATTTGACATCATTCACTTCAACAAACATTTGTTAAATACTTTGCAAGTCTCAAGACCCTATGTTTACTTGGATTTCAGGATATACTGACAGATCCTGTTATACAATCATCTGAGGTACCAAAAGAGTGACATAGCATGAAGGAAAGCAGATCCTGCTGAGGAACACATTGCTTTCAGCTAGAAGAGGAAAAAAGATCAGGGAAGACCTCGGGCAAAATTTGTCTAGATAGATTTGTCTTTACAGTGGACAGGATCATTAGCAGAAGGAAATGACGGGTAATGTGGAGTTCAGTTGATAGAAAATATTCACACCCTGACTTCTGCTCCTTCCTGACCCTGGCTTTCTCCAATAATCAACATCTTCTATGAAGCCTTTCCTGGTCCTTACAACTCCTATTGCCCTCCTCCTAAAATTATCTTCTATTTACTTTGTTTATATGTTATGCATGTACATAGTTATTTCTACTCCCCCCCCCCATTAAAACATAGAACCTTTGATAACAAAGACTATTTTGTATTTTTGCCAAGATTTTCATCACACGGGAGGTCCTAGGTTCAAATCTGGCCTCAGCCACTTCCTAGCTGTGTGACCCTGGGCAAGTCACTTGACCCCCATTGCCTAGCCCTTACCACTCTTCTTCCTTGGAGCCAATACACAGTATTGACTCCAAGATGGAAGGTAAGGGTTTAAAAAAAAAAAAGATTTTCATCACATCCCCAGTGCCTGTCATGTATTAAGTATATGGATTTGTTGATGTTTTGACTTATTAGAAGATGGTGTAAACAAAGGCATGAAAGCTGAGAAAGTAAAAGGAGGGAAGGAGAAAAGGTAAGAAAAGAGTGAAAGATAAGCAGTAGTTCTATTTAATGGCCATGTAAAGGAAGGGGATTACATATGAGATAAATCTAAAAAGATACACTGAAGCCAGACTGTGAAAAGCACTGAATTTAAGAATCAGTAGTTTATATTTTATTTGGTAAAAAATGGAGAAACACTGGAGATCTTTAAGTAGAAAAATTACCTGATCTGAAAGATCTGAAAATTTCTCTAACTCACTCATCTTAAACCCATTCTTTGTCTTCACTGTGATTTCTAGTCCATCCAGTGGGGGTATCTTGCTGCCAGAGATCTTTCCTATTCCCCTCCACCCCAGGTCCAATTTCTCTCCCTTCTAAGGTTTTATCTTCCATCCACTCTGTGTGTTTCTTTCATATAGCTAGTTATGTAAATATTATATCACCGATTATAATTTAAGTTCCATGAGGGTAGGGATCATTTCACATTTCCTTAGTATCCCCAGGGCTTAGCACATTGCCTGGTTCATGCTAGTACTAAGATTGTTTGCACAGGCAAAAAGGTGAATCATAGAGTGGATTTTTGTAGGATAATGACACTGATATGGGAGGCTGAACTAAAGCTTTCTCACTAGTTCTTTTTGTTACATTTCCCGTCTATCAGGGATCACCCCCCCCCATCTCAGATCTTTCCAGTCTTCTTATACTTTACACTCTGAAACTAACTGGCATTGATGGGGCAGAAAGCAGTGGAAAGCAATACCTATTGAGGAAAAAGCCAGGGAGAGAACACCCCAATGACATTAATATGAGATGTTGATTGCCCTTGTAGTATCAGAAATTTGAATTGCTGTTCCAAGCATGTATACTGGTCCTCATGTTCTCTCTGTGTGTGATGTAGATGGATGTCCAAATATTCACTCATACACAATTCCTACAAAAATCCACCCTTCCCATTGGGTGTGATAATATTTATAAGAGAGGAAAGCTCAAGATTTAGGGAGGGAATAGTTCATTATTACTTTATTTACATTCCTTTTAAACTAAAATGCCTTTGTTAAATTAAAAAAACATTTGTACAAACATAACTAATATAACCAAGATTAGAAGGGAAACAACAAACTGGAAAAATTTTAGAGCAAATTTCTCTGATAAAGTTCTAATTTCTTAAATCTGTAGAGAATGAACTCAAATTTACAAGCAATACAAGCCATTTCCCAATTGAAAAAATAATCAAAGAATAGGAACAATTTTCAGATGAAGAAATCAAAGCTATCAATAATCATGTGAAAAATGTTCTAAATCACTCTTGATTAAAGAAATGAAAATTAAAACAAAGTTGAGGTACCATTTCATACATATGAGATTAACCAATATGACAGTAAAGGAAAGTAATAAATGTTGGAGGGGAAGTTGCAAAATTGGAACATTAATACACTATTGATGGAGTTGTGAATTGACCTAATCATTCTGAAGGGCAGTTTAGAACTATTGTAAAAGAGCTATAGAACTGTTTATACCGTCTGATCCTGCCACTTCTGGGTCTGTAACCCAAAGATGTAATTTAAAAAGGAGGGGGGGAAGGACCATTTGTACAAAAAATATTTGCAGCAGTTCTTTTTGTGGTGGCAAAGAATTGGAAATGTTCTTTGAGGTGATGAGGGGATGTCCACCAATTGGGAAATGACTAAATACATTATGTTACATGTTGGTGATGGAATACTATTGAGAAATTATAAACAGGATAATTTCAAAGAAAAATGACCAGAACCGGGAGAAGCAATACCATGTGATGATTAACTGTGAAAACTCGACTACTCTCAGCAATGAAATGATTTGGGACAATTCTGAGGGACTTATGACAGAAAATGATATCCGCCTCTAGAGAAAGAACTATTGGAGTCAGATAGATGTGGATCAAAGCATAATCTTTCATATCAGTGTATTTATGGTTTTATTTTGGCATTTTGATCCTGTATGAATGTGCTCTTACAACAATGACCAATATGGAAGCGTGTTTTGCATGATAATACATACATGGCTCAGATACAATTATTTACCATCTCCAAAAGAGGAGAAGGAATGGAAGGGAA
Source organism: Monodelphis domestica (assembly GCF_027887165.1). NCBI lineage: Eukaryota > Metazoa > Chordata > Mammalia > Didelphimorphia > Didelphidae > Monodelphis > Monodelphis domestica. Next base: position 246,218,967 of record NC_077232.1, read on the forward strand.
GGAGATGGTTTGTATAATTCTGGGAAACATATTGAAAATTATTATCACATGTAACTGGGAAAATAATATATCTTAGAATTGAAAAATGAAATAAGATGATTTTGTTTTGTTTTTTTTTTAACTGAGCGCATCATTTTCTAGATTACAAGTTAAAATGTAAGACATATTGATCAGGCCTTATGAGTTATGACACCACAAAAAAGATACACTTTTTAGCTTACTTATGTGCCTAGAGAAAAGTCCCCCCTCACCCCACCAAAGCATAGGGTTTGGGTTTTTTTGCACTTTTTTAACAATCAAAGTAATACTAGCTTTTTCTCAGATTAATGTATTAATTCTTGGGCTTGGGCATACACACATGCACACACACATACATAAGGGTCTTGTATAATGTACAAAGCTACATATTTAAGACAAGCTAGCAATTTAAAGCTAAACAGATAAGTTCTTAACATTTAGAGGCACCAACTAGATAATTTTAAGTGAGAGAGAAAGACATTTCATTTTATTTTTCCATGAGTTTTGCTGACTTTTCCCCCCTATGATAAAGAGAAGTCAGTCCACTAAGAAAAACAGATGGTTTGGCTTTGCTCTTTCTGGGGGACCCATGGAGGAAAATGAAGATGGTAACACTTTGATTTTCATTAAAATAATTTTAAAAATCTTAACATTGTGGTTTCTTTTCAATTTTCTTTTTTGTATTTCTATTAACTCTCTGCCCTTGGAGATAGTATGTCTTCTAACATCCCTTTCAAAAAAGAAAAACAAAGATGTTTCGCATTGATAAGTTGCCAGAAGGTCTGCTTAGACTACAGAACTGTTCCCCACATAGGCACTTAGCATCAACCTGGCACACCTGATACTAAGAGATAGTGCCATAGTGTCTCCATAATGTCTACCCTATTATCGCACCTCATCTGACTATCTCAGTACTTTGCTACATTGCTATTTTTTGTATAACTAGCCTAAGGTTCAGAGACTCACGTTGTTTTTTAAAACTGACTTGCAGAATAATTTTTTAATAATGATAATTTCACAGATCCAAAAATGAGGTGATTCATACTTAACTATTTTTTCAAAGTCTCCTTTACACCTCAAATGAAAATTAACACTGATAATCACTTTGTTTTAACAAAACATTCCTATTTTGAGATATTTGGGACATTATATCCACTTCTACCATGGTAAATTGGTCTAAATTTAATTCATTTGAATGTTTGCAATTGATTGGAGGCTAGTGGCTAATGTGCATTTGTAATTTCAGGATGATGAAGAGACTTGAAGGGGAAACATGCCAGTTGAGAATCAACTGAAGGACCTGAAGATGTTTAGCATGGAGAAGAGGAGACTTTAAAGATCCAATAGCATTTAACCTCAAATATTTGAAGGGTTGTTACATGAAAAATGAATTAGAGTTGTTTCACTGGACCCTGAAGGGCGCAATTAAAACCAAATGAAGTTGTAGAGTTACATATTTTGGTTCTAGGATAAAATCCAAACTCCTCTATTCAGTATTAATAGTTATTCAAAGGGTAGCTAGATAGCTTAGTGGATTGACAATCAGGGCCAGAAGTAGGAAGTTCAGGTTCAAGTCTGGCCTCAGATACTTTCTGGCTGTGTGACCCTGGGCAAGTCATTTGACACCCATTTTTGAGCCTTTACCATTCATTTGCCTTGGAACAATACTTAGTTTTGATTCCAAAACTGAAGGTAAGGATTTAAAAAGAAAAATCATTCACAGTCTAACTGCAGTCATGATTCCCCTTTCTGCATTCTATGGCCTAGTCAATCAGGGTTATTTGATTTTTCTCATAAACAATAGGAAAAAGAAAGCCCTACTATGTGCTAGACACTGTGATAAGGACTTCATAAGTATTATCTGATTTGAGCCTCACAAAAATCCTGTGAGGTAGGTGCCATTATCATCTTCATCTTGTGGAAACTATCTTGCCTAGGATGACACAACTAGTGAGTGGAGTTGTGTCTTCCTGATACTAAGCCCAGTGCTCTACTCACTGCACCATTGCATTTACTTTCTCTGTGCTTCTCAATAGGTTCTCCCCCTTATCCTCTGAACCAAACTCTTTCCTCACCTCCATTTCTTAGAATTCTTAACTTCCTTCAAATCTCAGCACTTCTCATATGTCACCTTTCCCAATCGTCACCCTCCCCATAATGCCTTATACATTTGCCCCTCAAAATCATCTTACATTTACTTAATATGTATTTTTATATTTACTTAAATGTATATGTACTATTTCCTCCAAAAGAATTCAAGTTCCTTAAGGACAGGAACAGTTTCATTATTGTCTTTATGTCTCCAGCATTTAGTAGTTGGTATCGATAGAATACTGAGTCTGGAATCAGGAAGAATCATCTTCTTGATTTCAAATCTAGCCTCAGATATTTATTAGCTATGCTACCCTGGCCAAATCACTTAATCCTATCTCCCTCAGCTTCCTCATCTGCCAAGAGGGCTATGGAGGGCAAATTGGAGAGGGATTAATATACTACCATCCTTCTCTCCAGAAACAGGAATTAAAATCCTGGAATGATAGTGAAAGCACCTACCTCACAGGGTTGTTGTGAGAAAAAATGAGATATTTGTTTGCAAACATTAATGCTATATAAATATAAGTTGTTATTATTGTTATTTATTATTATTATTTAGTGATTGATGGAGTAGTAAGTTTGGGGAGAGGAAAGATGAGTTCCATTTTGGATATGTTGAGTTGAAGGTAACAATGGAGAATCCAGGGATAATATCTCCCAAGTAACTTTTGACCCAATCATGTAACTTTAAAGAGAAAAGGGGTATATATATTCAGATGTATGTAGTTTTGGGAATACTCATAATACCTTCTACATAGTATCTAATAGATATTGCTTAACAGTATTAAATCATAAAACCAAACCCAGGTTACCTCTATTAATGAAAGAAAATATAATGATGAAGGCAGAAAATTGATACTGTGAGTCAACAAATTATATGAAGGTACCATCAAATATGCTTATTTCAGGAAGAAAATAATAATCAAAATGAGGAGGGAGAAAAATAGTAGGTTATGTTTAAAAAAACAGCAGTCATAAGGAAATTGTTGAACTTCTCTGTGTCTCAATTATTTATCTGTAACACTGAGATAATAATGTCTATAGTACTGATCTCAAAGGGTTTTTTAATAGCAAAGTATCTTCAGACTTGAATGTACTATGTGAATCCCTATAATCATAATTATAGTCTTGGTTGCCATCCTTCCCATCAACAATGGTGTGTCAGTCAGAGGGAAGGCTCCATTTTTTCAGGTCTGTTTCAAGGTCTGCTAATTGTACATGTCACATGAACTATTAGGCAAACTAATTTAATCCATCATAAACTTTGTGTTCGTTGATTAGCTTTCTTCCATTAAGCTACAATATAAATAAAATTGGAAGTACTACAGCCTTTACCAACTACAGTTTTGCCAAGTGATTGCTTCTCTACTATGAATTCAAAGAGAAGGACAGCTGAATGAACAGCTGAGCTGGACAAAATGACTTAAGGTTGTAGGGGGTCAAGGTGGTAGCTGGATTAATATACTACCATCCTTCTCTCCAGAAACAGGAATTCAAATCCTGGAATGATGACAAGTAAAAAGAAATTGAATGATATTAAGCTAATCTCCATTTGTTCACACACTCTTTGATCAATAAAAGATCTCAAAAAATTTGTAGGATTACATTTCCATTTATCAGAGGCTAAGAATAGGAAAGAAGAGTATTAAAGTTAAGTGGTACAGGGCTTTAGCAAATGAATCCTAGCCATTCTCTCTGTGAAAATCATAATAGTTTGGATTGGTTTTTTTGTTGTTGTTAAGCAGAGGTAGTTCAGTAAAAGGCATGTATCTTTGGAGTTAGGAAAATCTGGGTTCAGGTCTTTATTCTGAAATACTGGTTACTGGCTGGTTGACCACAGGCAAGCCACTTATTTACTTAGCACCCTAAGTTAAAGATGTCCTGTTGATTTGCATTAGGGGAATGTTTCCATATTAATAGATTCACAGGTCCAGATAAGATAAAAATATATTGTAATGATGACACTGGCTTTTATAAGGGTAATTGTTGCAAACAATTACCAAAAAACAACCAAGCAGCAAACCCAAATTAGGGCTGAAAACAAAGTATGCAACCTATCTTCTGTCAAAGAAGTGAAGGATTTAAATGCAGAAAAAAGACATTTTGGGGATAGGTGAATATGGAAATTTATTTTACTGGACTAGGCATAAATGTTTATTTGGAGTTTTTTTCTTCTTTGTTATTGTTCAGTGGAGGAATAGTGAAAGAGATAAATACTTATATGAATAAATAATAAATAGTAAAATAGATGTTAAAGAAAGAGATAGAGACTTGCAAATTTTTAGAGGATGGAGTTTTTTGATTAGAAACTAGAAAGAACTATATTGCAAGTATATACCAAAAAGTCAGATTTTCACTATCTTACCATAAATTATACAATGGACGGATAAAATAATAACAGTCAAAGAAGAGACAGTAAACTATAAAGGATTTAAGTGCTGAACCAAAAAATATTTCACAAAGGAATACTAGAAGTCATCAGAACTATAATCATATCCTTCATTTTATCCAAACGCATTGATATGTTACTTTTGAGTAAAAATCACACAGAATTTACAATGTGTAAATTATATATAGAAATAAAATATTTAAGCCTTTCTTTGCCATTATTTCTTCTCCCCACCCCACTCCTAGAACTGCTATCACTCTACATATCTGTTTCATAAATCACCATGGTCAAAGAATTAATCCCCTAGGGTCAATGGTGGTCATTAGCCTCTTTGTGGTAAATTAATCTTTGGAGATGAGCACTTAATCTATCATTGGAACCATCATAGATGTCAATTCAGCTTGGTAGGACTTTTTCCTGGCAAATTCTACCAAGCCAGAAATTCTTCAATTAACATACAAGCTTTTCTCTCTGTGGATCAGCCTAGTCATGTACAACAGAGGTTCATCACCAGCAGGTTGTCCCCACTGATCAATTTTATTATCATAACATTTGAGAATCAAGTGTCACTGCCCCATCATAATGGACCAAGGTTTGTCTGGAGACAAATGGATGGATGCTTACTTTTTTAAAATTAGCATTTTTACTAATAATTGTAAGGTATGAAAAACTCAAAGAAAGTGTTACTTGTTCAAGTTCACAACCTTCAAGAACTAAAATCCCATTTTAACTTGTTAAAGTTTATATTTAGTAGTTTATAGGGAGAGGAAGGAAAGCAGAGTATAATGATCAGGTTCAATTCAAAGATTAAATACAATGTATATAAAACTCTCTTCAAGGAATATAATCTGAGAACCCAAATCACACAAAATTCATATTGTATACATTACGGTTAGATATCTAGTATTTCTTCTTCATTGGTCCTTCACTTCTCAAAACCAGTCATCACTATTATTGTGAAATTTCCAAAATGAAAGCCTTTTGTTTTTCAAACGTTGCAGGTTTAAAGCCATCTTGAAAAATCTTTTAAATGTTCTGCCTGGCTTTTAGTACCTAGAAGATAGGTTCTTTAGCCATTGGCTTCTAACTGAAGCAGTGGACAAAGCTAGAAGCAGATTCCCAGTAAGTACTTCCTCCAGTTTCCCTTACAAACGAGTGGGGAAGAGCTATGGGCTGCAATAGAGGTTTAAACCCAAGAACTTAGTGACAGTCTGGGAACAGGGGAGGAGCCTCAGGAGCCTTGGAACCTTGAGAAGACAAGAGAACCTGGGAGAGGGACCCTTGGCCTCTCAGCCTTGAGCCAGCAAAGGGGAGGGTGTGATTTAAGACTGGATCCTGAGCCAGAGACTCAAATCTCTCTCCTGATACCTGAGCACCATTCCCCACAGATCTCAACTAGAAGTAGAAGAACCAGAGAAAAGACAAGAAGCAGCTCAACAAGATCTCTCACAGCTCCTGGTGTCCTGGGTCTGGACTTTGCTCTCTTGTGGCCTGAGACCAGGGTCCCTCATATCTGAATGTCTTGGGGCCCAGGGCTGCCAAAGCCTGGGTTCCTCAAAACTGGGGGGGGGGGAGACATAGTAGGCAGGGACTTCCTTCTTCCCCCTTTCCTTTAAACCCTAAATCCTTCAGCCATCTTCCTGGTTCCTCTGACTTTAACTATTTAGAAATAAAACCGTGTTACACTTTTCCAACTGAATCCAGAATGAGTAAAAGGAATAGCTAACTGAGGGAGAGAGAATTCTTTCTCTCTCCCCAAGGGAAGGAGTTCATATTGAACTCAGACAATAGAGGGAAGTAGAGAGGGAAGACAGGGTGGGAAGCCATAGCTGAAGGAGGCTGAAAGGGGGGAAACACAGACTCATTCCTCTTCTCTCTCTCTGCTAATTTAACAACAGCTAGCCCCTCCTGTGACCTGCCCTGAGAGGGAGGGGACTCCATCTTCTCCCCCTTTCCTTTACCATCAGATATACCCACTATTACAGGGCATAGATTTTTATGCAGACATTTTCAAATGATTTAGCATTTAAGATATCCACCACCACAAGTGGTACTTTTACAAAATCATAATACAGGATTATTGATTTATAGTTATATGAGGCCTCAAATATCTATTACAGAGGTTGCCAGTACAAGTGAAGAAACAGATGCCCAATAAATGACTGGCACAGTGTGACACGGGTATTAAGCAACAGTGCCAGGGTTCGAATAAACAGCATTAAAAGGGAACTTGAAGAACCTATTTTTCATGAATGCATTCATTGGTCATGACCTAGGGATCACCTAATTCAACCAAGTTTACATATATCTTATCAAGGGCTAGAAGAGGTATTTTTGAGAAAGAGTGAGGGAAAAAGTGATAGAGAGATTGAATATTTATGGTTAAGATAATACCCATTAATGCATTTCATTTGCAAACACCATATTTCTGCCAAGATAACTGGAAACACAAAGGATTTTAAATTTTCTGAGTTTACAATGTAATATGATCTCCTCTAATGCCTTACATTGAGGGTATTTTTGGAACCTGCTTTAGTTGCTGTAGTATCCACCAGATGAAAGGATTATAAAACAGCTGTGAACTCCAGCTAACAGGACCTTACAGAACCAAGCACCAAATGACAGGTCTCATTCAGCTTCTTAGTTGGGGTTGATGCAAGTATTGGTATTGATCGTATCTTATACAAATTGGAGGTTCTATCTATAGGCCAATAACATACCTTGATTCATATTCAGGTTCATATTTATGACCAAGTGTCAGATAAATGACATTTGTTGAAGTTTTTCTGATATTCAGAAACTTATCAGAGACATTCTTGTGCACTTATCCAAATTATGTAACCAAGAACATATAAAAAGTATTGCTAAGAGTAATATTTGACTCAATTCCCTAAAAATCAGAACTGGATTTATATTATAGGGATATAAAAACTATGTTAACTGAAAGACCACTTAGGGGTTTGGAAAGTATCTCACTATTATCAGTTTGTTCAAGATATTTGTACCAATATGGAAACATTCTGTAGTCAGCTTTGAACTCTTATTGTTAGAGGATGAAAAGTTGAGAAAAAGTGAGATTACTTGAATATTTGTGGCTATAATGTTCAATATTCCCTAATATATTTCATTTTTATGTATCATCCTACTCAAAAGTTTTGATGAATCTCATCTTCTTCACAAAACAATCTAAAATATACTTCCTTTGAGAGTTTTCCATTGTTGAAATTAAGTTGGCTCAAAGGAGCTCTAAAAATTGCCTATTATGTTACTTTCTAAAAGGACTTGATGATGTTGTAGATCTTAATGACTACTAGTCCCTGGTGAAGAACAGTAACTGATTATTGTACTTATGGGCGTTAGATTCCACAAATTATGTATCATTAGGTTTTCTAAAAATCCTTAATTTGCTTTTGAAAGTAATCCCTAATTAGATGTCTATTAATTGATTGTCACTAACAACTAAAAATTATTTGAGAAGGGAATTGAATGAATTGTCCCTCTGAGTGAAATGTCTCAAATATTTGTAATTAAGTCAAAATATTGATTAAAAGGAATTTTAATCTTTAGAAAAGTCTTAAACAACCCATAGTAAAAACATACCATAACGGTACTTTTTTCTTGGGCAGATCCAGAGTTAAGAGTGTTTGTTTGGGAATAAAATAATAAGTTTTCATGAAGGTAAACTATAGGATATTTTACCTCTATAGTTAAAAAAATTCACCTCTGTAGCTAAAAATTGGTGAAAACAATATGGAACCAAGACAAAAAAGAAGTCATTAGGTGTAATCATGTTTTACCTCAGTAGCAGTGCTCTGATTAGCTCCATTTTCCAACAAGTATTTCACTACATCAATGTGGTTCTCTTGAGCTGCCATATATAGAGGAGTGAAGCCATTCTAAGGACAAAAAAAGAAAACAAACAAAAAACTTAATGTTATTTTAATGTATTAACAAAGGTTTTTTTTTAAGCTTTATATCCCAAACTAAACACTGTGGAAATGTATGTTAGCAACAAAGTAAAGCTGTTCCATGTATGTAGTCTATATACGCATATATCATAATTCCAGGACCACTACAAGTAAGTTGGATTTGGCACACACTTCTGAAGAAGGGAAAAGAGGCACAAAAAAACCATGATCCTTATTAACTTTCTTCATCTTGGACCCCAAGACTGTTTCTCTAAGATTCATATTTGTCTCCATTATTTAACATCAATAAGAGAAAAGTTCTTTCCAACCCCCTAATAATAAACCAGCAGCCCTTTCTTTCCCAGAAGATATCCAGGTAGCAAATTACTACTCTTTAATATCATAATCATTACTTACCACATGTAAGTCAGTAAGAGGCAAAACTGATGTTATAGAATCCTTTTAAAATATGTTTTAAATCTGGTAGAACAGTTTACAATGAACACATTAAAATTTTTCCTAATAAAAACACCAGTAAACTTCCCTTATTTTTAAGTATTCTTCCATAAAAATTCCCCCAAAACTACAAGCCTAGAGTTTGGAACCAAATTCAAACTATTTTCTACTCATTATTTTTGGCAAAATATCACATCCTCATTCAAAAAGAGATGAAAATTATTCATAGGACTCTCTGGAAACCTAATAATCCTTACAAAACAGTACTGGTGACTTAAGCATAAATAATCCAGAGACATATGGATAAAATTTCCCATGTTATTCCCATGGGTTTACAAAATTAAGGGAAAGGGTTGGCAAATGATGAGGATTTTTCAGAACCTGGGAGGCTAGAAAAAAAAAAAGAGTTTGAAATACTTGTCAAAACAAAAATGCATCTAGATGTTCCTACTTTCTTTATCCTAAAGTCAAGAAAGACAACTGAGTTTGAAGAAAATGGAGAACTCATTTAGCTGAAGAGAGAGCAGAGGGTCTAGTTGTGAGGATTATATATAAAAAAAGAAAGAACAGAAACTAGATGTTGAAACAGAATACAGTGCTGTGATTAGGCTGAGAGGTTTGGAGGTAAGAACACTTACATAAACCTGAGAAGCTACAGAATGGATAAAAATAAATAGTTCAGTTAGGAGGAGGAATAGCAAAAGCTAACAAGTTAGCTAGTGAGAAGGTGTTTTTTTTTTTTTTAATGGGGTGGGGGGAATGAATCTTAGTTATTTAGAGGAAACCAGAAGTATGGAAGGATAGGATTAGAAAAATCCAGAAGAAGAGTTAAGAAAAATTCAGTAAGTATTGTTAAAAAGAATGGGGGAGGGGGATAGAAGAGTAATGTTTCTTCACAAAGGAGAATGTAGTGATCCCATAAAGGACTATGAACTTTTAATAGACCAAGTTAATCTGTGGCCTTTCTTCCCTCAAAGGAGTTGTATAAACAGAATAGAAGGGGAAAATAATAGAAGATGGCAGGTTGAGAGGGACAAAAACACAGTGTTAGTGGGGAAAGTGAAAAAAGAGTCAGACTTCTCAAAAGAGCCTAACTTTAGAGCTAGAATGGCCTTTAAAGGTCATCTAGTCTAATCCCACTGGTTTTCAGAAGAGGAAGTCACATACAGTACATGACAGAGCTGAGATTTGCACCAAAGTATTTTGACTCAAAAATCAGAATTCTTTCCACTATACTACCTACCACATTGCCTCTCTTGGCAAATGCAGAATGTAGGAAAAGGGCAATAAATCTTTCTCTCTGTCTGTCTCTGTCTCTGTCTCTGTCTCTGTCTCTCTCTCTCTCTCTCTCACACACACACACACACACACACACACACACACATACACACAGAGCAATCGTAGTTGAATATTATCATGGATATTGCTCCAAAATGAGTGATATATAAAGTTGACAATAAAGTTTCACTCAAAGTGACAAAAGGGAGGGAAGATATCATTTATTTATTGACATTGTTTAACCAGAGAAATGTCACTGGAGACCATAAAACATTTCTGCCTCTAGAAAACTTGGATAGGGAATGACAGTGCTTTGAAAAATATCATAAAATTTTATATTTTATAGAGGAGCATCAGTCTTCACATACAGAACAAAGTAGCAATACAAAATTGCTGAGACATCTAGTTCTTTCCAGATGTCCCCCCAGACAGTATTTGAGGATTTGATGCTGGGTATTTCCCCAATCTTCTTGTCATAGGAATATGAATTAAATATTCTAATTGTTTTGAAATATGTTGGCAAAATTCATAGTAAATTATTAACTATTTAGCATTGCTTATGTGATGGAAAAAACACATGGTAATATCAATCTTTATGATTTAGTAAACAGTGACATGTTTTCGAGGATAATTAAATAGCAACAACACTCCTGTTGCTAGTTAAGCATTATGACTATTTAATGGGGATTAGATGGTTAACTTCCAACAGCACTTGGGTGTTGGAGAGGTGAATCATCCATTGGGAAGGGAGTGGGACCATATGCCCTTTAAGGTTCTTTCCAGCCCGGGGAGTCTATGATTCGAAGCTCAAGCTAATTAAAATTATTTCCTTAAATATAGCATCAATGCACAGCTGCAGAGATGTAAAAGGCAATGAGTACCAATTGTAGTTACAAAAATAAAGACCATTTTATCTGTTCTGGAGGTATAAATGGGGCAAGAGAACAAAAGATGAGATTATCCCCTTGCTTTGGTAACCAAGGAGGCTTTTAATTAATGCATGCATGTGCCCAAATTTCCTCAGATCAGCAGGAGCTAATAAACTTCTGATCTGGGAAAGATGTTACAGATCATCTTACTGTTCATACTCTGCAGGTCTACTTCCTTTGATGGGCAACATTCTGCCTTGATAACAAAACAGGTAGACCAATAACTGGTAATGGCAGGAGTTCTTAACCAGTGATCCATAGATGAATTTCAGGTAAGAGGGGCATAGGAATATGAACTTGAACAAACTAAAAAAACCTTTATTTCATGAACTTATAGCTAAAATTTAGCATTTTCTTCAATTATTAAAAATATTATTCTGAGAAGGTATTCATAGGCTCTACCAGAGAACCAAAAGCTTTCATTATATCACAAAAGTTGAGTTTATAGGGACTTTATGTAGATAAATGTATTTTTTAAGCCCTTGCCTTCCATGCTGGAATAATATTATGCATTGGCTCTAAGGCAGAAGAGTGGTAAGGACTTGGCAATATAGGTTGAGGGAAATTGTTGAAATTATAAAAATAAAAATTTATACAAATATTAAATTATAAAATATTACAAAACTTTTTAAATTGTTAAAATTATAAAAGTAATAAAATAATACAATGCATTATAATACAGATTTTGAAATATTTAAATAATATAAATTTATTATTTTTAAAGCATGCATACATAGTTCGTGGGAATTTGATCAAATAGTTTAATCTCTAGATGGAATATTCAGAATAAACCAATAATGTTCTTTACATCTGTTTCCTTTTCTTACAATGCTTATCTATAAACAGTGAAGAAAGTGGGGTCAATGGTATTATTTTGTTCTTTATACAAGGAAAGTTTGCTTTACAACTTTTTTTTCCTCCAAACTAAATTCCTGGGAGGGGAGAACAAATAGCGCACAGTGCCAAGCCTTTTAAACATCCATAAGTCAAGAAGTTCCCCTCTCACCCGAGGGTCCTCCAAAGCCCACTCTTTCTCCTAGCTAAGCAAAGAGCAGCCAAGAGCCCACATAATAGCCCAGAAGCACTGAGGCCCACTCTGGGGGCCTGGGCTTTTACAAGTAAAAGAGAGACTGTCATGGAATCGTATTAATCCTGCTCCAAACTGTGGCATTATTTTACTTTGCAGTGATCCTTTCCCACATCAGCTTTTCAATAGCTTTGCCTCAGCCTCCTTATTCTACTAGAACCACGGTCCCAGAAAGGTTGGGTTAAGTTGCTTAAATGGGATGCTGACATCACCATTACCAGTTCATGTGTATCTCTGCAGAAAATTCATTACTAGTTCAATGATTAGTCTGAAGCTATTTCAATAATACGATGAGAGCACCATGCTATTTAAAATGTTAGCATAGATACCACCTAATTATGGCTTATGAATTACTACAACTGTGCTCCCACCCCACTTTCAGCAACTGGGTGGATCTACTTTAATGGAGGGAAGAATGTATTATAATTTTGCTCTTAAAAGCCAGCAGTTTGGGAACAGAGCCATTAAAGCTTACCCTAAACATGGGACAGAATTAAGAAACTCACACAGTTCTCCTGTTGGAAGTTGGCTGCTTAACGTTTTGTGCATTTGATTTTTTAGTATGTATTTTTGATGGAATAAAAAGGAAAGCATCTCCCTTTTGTAATGTGACTTTACATTGTATATTTACACTGTCACAAAACTATAACTTTTGAACATGGAATCACATTCCAGAAATGGACAGTGAATTTGACTCAGTTCAACAAATATCACTTACCTGATATGCTACACATTTAGGGGAATTTAGGGAATAGGTGTCTTACCCTTATAGGACTAAAAAGCGCTAAGACCCACCGAGTCACAGATGTGTTAAATATTAACACACAGTAGAGAATTAGAGTTGCAAAATAAAGTGTTTTGTGAGGACTAAAGGAAGTCATCCTCAGAAAGAGGCATCAGAGACACAAAAATTAGGGAGCATTGGAATTGGGATTTGAAGAATGGCTGTTAATTCAGAAGGGGAAGAGAAGAAAGGCATTACAAGCACATCGAATGGTACCAACAAAAACATGGAGATGGGAAAATGCAGTCCAGGTTGGAGGAGAGATCTAGTTTTGTAATCATGTATAAGATGCATGGAGAAGAATAATATGAGATAAAGCTAAAAGGAAAGGTAATAATAGACTAGGGAAGGACCTTAAATCTTACTTGGTGAGACAATTGAGAATCAATGATGATTCTTGAGAGAAAGGGGTGCCATGACCATATCTTAAGTGTTGGGACATAAAGATAAAGCAAGAAGTCATTTATGATTCAAGTCTTCCCTAAGTTAATATTTTTACTGCCCCTGTGGCCAATAAACTCCTCATAATAAGAGGTGAGTAACTTTCTATAATGCCGAGATACGCTCCCAAAACGTTTCCAGAACTTTCTTTAAGGGCTGTTTCATATGTCTCACAATGCAGCCTACTCCAGAAGCACTATGTTCAGCAATCCCTTTGGAGTAAATGACCCTACTCACTGGCGTGCCATGCAGTGTCCTCACATCATCATTTTGAAGTACCTACTATGTACAGTATTCTGTAACCTTGAGTAAAAGTACTTAGTCTCTGAAAGTTTCCATTTGCTTAGTATTTATAAAATAGATACAATTGTTTTGAAGAAAGCCAGGCTGCACATTCTAAAGTGTTATACAAATGCTACTGTTAATAGTGTCATAGATTTCAAGCTAAAAGGCATGTGAGAGGTCATCTAGTTCCAGCTATCATTTTACAGAAAAAGAAACTCATGATATTTGTTGATTTGCTTTGTTTTTGTTTGGCTGTACTTGTTAAAAAAAAAAAAGATGGTTCTATTCAATGGAGCATCAAGGAGTATATATAAGTCATTGGAAGTGGCAATGACATATGCAAGTGTATTTGTGTGTATGCGTGTGCATGTTTGTTTATGTGGATTGGGAAAGGAAGGGAGAAATGGAAAAAACTGAAGCCCACATTGGTTAAGTCATTTACTCAAGGTCACACAAGTAGTAACTGGCAAAACCTGGATTTAAATTCATGTTTTCTGACTCCAAAACCAGAATCCTTTCTACTATAACACACTGTTTAAAATTCTTGAGTAAATGTTAAGCTTAATCATCACCACTAAATGCCTCCCCATTGCTTTTTCCTCATGAAATTGATAAGCTGGACAATTACCTATTGCTTAACCATACCCTCTGCTTTCCCACCTCTGTGCATTTGTCCACAATGAACCTTCCACTGATGATGTCCTACTCTATCCAGATCCACCAATCTAGTTCTAATCAATTTTTCAAATCTATATTACTTTACTCATGAAGGCTTCCTTAATCTCCTTTGTTAGAATTGATCTCTCCAATTTGTGAAACAACATAGAATTTTCCCATTCTATACCTCTTGATATAGCTTTTTTTTTCCTTTTGAATGTCTCTGTCTTATATTAGACTGAGTCTCATCTTAGCACATTTTTGATGCTCATTACATACTTATTGAATTAAATTCCTTAAATTCATCCATCTATCAGAGGTAATTATATTATCATTGTTTTCCTTATATGCCTTATAGATTGAAAGATTACTAAAGAAAACTTGGACTGTCTCAGAGAATAATAGATACCCAGAATAATTGGTTTTAGAGCAAGTAATCCCTATATCAAAGCCTCAGAGACAGTGAGCAAGATGGCATTTCTACACCTAGAAATCAACTTACTAATTTGTTGTTATCTACTTTAAAATAAACTATTTAAATGTCAGCAATTTTACAAAAGAAAACGAAGAGCACTTTCTGTGTGTATATGTGTGTGGGAAGTATAGGAGAATCCAAAAAGGTAATAATTCTTTTTGACTTCGGGTATAAACTACAAGTTAGGTAGTTCAAGTTAGTTCATTTCTTGTTTCACATTCTAAATCTAACATGTTCAGTTTTTAATCAGTTCTCAGAGGTAAGCCAACAAAGTGCCTCATTCCAGAATGCCCCTTGTTGAAGCTGGGGCTTTCAAGGGATTTTGGACATGAGGTAAAAGAAACTAAGAGAGCAAACAAATTTCATGGTATTTAGTGCCATTCTTTCTAAGAATTATAGGATCGTATATTGTTGGTGTCCATCTGACTCTTTCATGACCCTATTTGACTTTTTCTTAGCAAAGATACTGGAGTGGTTTGCCATTTCCTTCTCCAGTTAATTTTACAGAAGAGGAAATTGAGGCAAACAGGGTTCAGGGACTTACCTAAGGTCACATAGCCGGAAAGTGTCTGAGGCTAGATTTAAATGAAGTAAGATGAGTCTTCATGACTCTAGGCCTAACTCTCCATCCACCGCACCACCTAGTTGCTTTATACAGCAAAAGGAAAATTAGAAGCCATCCAGTCCAACTCCTTTATTTTAGGAATCAGAAAATTGAAACCCATAGAGTTTAAGGCATATGTCCAAGACTACCCAGATAAAAAATAGGCATTGCCAGAATTCAAATTCAGTTCCTGTGATACCAAAGATAACTTTCTTTCCTCCTATCATCCCTAAAGAATCTGGCATAAAGAACATCAAATACTCTGTATCCTCACAGCACTGCATCTGGTCTTTTCCTTGTGTTCAATGAGCAGAGAAGAGAAAGAAAAAGAGTATATTCAGCTCTTAGCCTCCAATTCCAATATTCTTTGATCCTCCATCACTAGCTGGCTAGCTGGATTATTCACCTCAGGTCAGCTATCAATCACAATGCAATATTCACTTGGAATCATGGCTGGCTAGTCTGATTGGCATTTAAGTCAACCAGTGATTGGTACTGGTGTGTTCCATAATCATTTCTGGAGTAACATTAGTACAAAAACTTTGTACCTACTAACTGCACCTTTTTTATTTAGTGATAATACTTATGAGAGAAAGTTCCTTATCTCTAAAAGTTAACCTGTGACTTGGGATGAAGGATATTATACTTTTGTCAGACTAGCATCAGGGGAGTTGATTAAGAGTATGAGGCACTGTCTCCAGAGCAAATCCTGATGAGACCCAGCAGTAGCACATCTGGAGCTAGCGTCTGTCTGTCTCTTTCAATCTCTCTTTCTCTAAAACACACACACATAAGCACACACACATGCATGCAAGCACACACACATATGTATCTTGTACATGTAGAGCCTCCATTTCTTCCCTATCAAAAATTAAAGCCTTAAGGCAAATTTGATCATAGGCAGGGGTAGTAGATGATAGAAGACTCTAAGGAAAAGGAAAGAAGATTCAATGAGAGGGAGGTGGCAACAAGAAGAGAAGAGGAGGATTCTGGACATCTCAATATCATCCTAAAGAAAGGAGATGGCTTTAAAACATTGGAAGACTCTAGAGGTTTGTTTTCAGCTCCTAGAGAAAACTAAGTGACTGGGGGAAGCAGAGAACACTGGATCAAGAGGACTTGTGGGGGAAACCTCTACTGGGAGAGGGGTACAGCTTGATGACTCAGTGGATTGGCAGTCCAGGCCTAGAGACAGGGGTTTCTGGATTCAAATCTGGCCTCGGACACTTACTAATGTGTGATCATGGGCAAGTCATTTAACATTGTTTGCCTCAATTTCCCTATCTGTAAAATGAGTTGGAGAAGGAAATGGCAAACCATGGGGTCACAAAGCATCAGATGCAATTGATAAATGACTGAACAAGAACTAACAAAAATCTCATTCCAAGGTCTTTAAGTTCAATGTCAGGATCTGGTCATTGGTCAAGAAGCCCTAGAAGAGTGACTACCTTATTTCCTTTTATTAATGACACAGCTTTTTTGTATCTCTAGGCTCTAGAAATAGAGGCGAGTCTACCTGAAAAAGATATCCCATTTAATATAGCTATATTTCATCCAAGGCTTACTTTAGGGTCATTTGGTGTTATTTAAATAGCAAAGGGATGCTATCTCAGGCATGTGGTAGATCCCCATATACTAGTTTCTAAAAATCAAAAGACAGTTGTAACATCACCCAACTAAACCTAAATAGAATTTGAAATGAAGTCATGGCTTATTCTTTTTATTTCAGCACCCTCAACTAACTTCCATTATTATCCATGATAACAATATTTTCCTGATCTGTTGTCCATTTGTTTCAATCATATCTGACTCTCTGTGACCACATTTGGAGTCTTATTGGAGTGATTAGCCATCTCCTTCTCCAGATCATTTTTCAGATGAGGAAACTGAGGCAAACTGGGTTAAGTGACCACTGAGGATCACATAGATTTGAACTTGGAAATGAGTTTTCCTAACTCCAGGCATGGTACTCTATCCACTGCACTAACTAGCTGACCACTTTGCTGGTCCAAATTCCCTTAAAAGGTAGGGAAGGCTATCCTTCTCTCACTTTCTCCTTTTTTCTAGAAACCCTATCAAAATGGTTACCTAAATTGGGTTGATCCTTCACCTATAAAACAGAACTATAACCCTCATAATGGTGACAATGGATTTCTAACTTTCTTTGGTCTCTCTCCACTACCCTCACTGTACATAGTTATCAAATGAATATGTATAAAATACCAAGTCCTCACTGTATGCTATGGCGGTCCTCTATAGCCTTGTCTTTGAAGTCTAGATTTTAGTCCAACATTTAATGTCCTCCATCAAACAGTTCCATCCTCTCTAACCAGTTTCATCCCTTGCTCTTCCCTCCATTGGAGTCAAGGCAACATTTTTGCAGTCTCAGGTGCATAGGATGTTTCTCTTCCATCTACAATTCCCTCCACATCTCTTCTTGGAAAATCCATCTCTAATACTTCAGTTAAGATTTTGCTTAATCACTAAGCTTTCTCTGGCTCTACCACATACCTACTGAAAAATTAAATACGTCAGCCTTCTTGTATACTACATCATTCCATAACACAAATTTGCTTTTATGTTGCTTTGAAATAACCTTCCATTTTATATACAACTCTTTTCTCTCATAACTGGCTTGTAAAAAACCCTAAAGCTTAGATATTTTTCTTGGGTAAAGGTGGGGGGGTAGATTTGAAGAGAAGGGATACTTTTATTTTTTTAAACCCTTACCTTCCATCTTGGAATCAACACTACATATTGGTTCCAAGGAAGAAGAGTGGTAAGAGCTAGACAATGGGGGTCAAGTGTCTTACTTAGGGTCACACAGGTAGGAAGTGTCTGAAGCTAGATTTGAACCTAGGACCTCCTGTCTCTTAATCCACTGAGCTACCCAGCTGCCCCCAGGGAAGGGAAACTCTTGACTAATATTTGTTCTATCTAC
The DNA here is from genome assembly GCF_027887165.1 of Monodelphis domestica. NCBI lineage: Eukaryota > Metazoa > Chordata > Mammalia > Didelphimorphia > Didelphidae > Monodelphis > Monodelphis domestica. The sequence goes on from NC_077232.1 coordinate 246,237,313, forward strand.
TAGATGTTTTTGTCGTTTGGGTTTTTTAATCCTTCTGGTTAAAACATACTTCAGCTCTGAAGCTAACCCACAGTTTTAATTAGGTTGTCTTCTAAAAGGTTAAATCAAAAGGTTGATGGAGCAGATTGGAGGGGCAGAAGGACTAAGCATAAACTCGACTAAGATCATGAATATCTTCTTTTGATTGATGGAAGGTATACATGAGAGTTGTTTCCAGGTTGGAGAAATTGGCCTCACAGAGGAAAGATTGCTGAGAATGACTTATGACATCAATAAAAAGGACAAAGAAAAAACCGTGGGCAGTTGTGTACTTCAAGCCAAAAGCAAGCTGTTGTTTCATCATGGAGCAGTTAAAGGAAAAACACTTAAGGAGATGGACAGCCAAAAGACAAGGTCAAGTTCTCTGGAGTGATTTTTTTTAAGTACAAAATTAAGCTTCAAAGGAGAAGAGATATAGAGTTCTGGCTGAGTTAAAGAATGTTGCATTAAAAAGCAAGGATGCGCTATCTTAATATCTCTTGATATTTAAATACTTTCTATATATTAACATTTCTCTTTAATTTCCTATGTTTTACTTTGTAAAAATATGACTTTTGCAATAGGTTGTGATTTAAATGAAACTTACTTTAGTCCTAATTGTTTAGTAAAGAATCATATATATTATATCTCTTGAGAGGGTGTGAAAAGTTGGGGTTACCCAGCTTTCAAATAATATATAACAAATGAAGCCACAATCTTGGAGTCAAGAAAAAGTACATTTTCTGTTTCGATCACATGTAAGCAGTACTTCTTTGCACACTTTGGTGGCAAGTAGTGGCATCGAGGGACTTGTCTCAGAAGGCACAGGACCAGATTCATAAATAAATAATTGCTAAGATACAAAGTAAATGCTGATAGCATTATTATCCATAGAATATCATTTTTTACTTTTAAAATCATTTATTTATTCAATTATACATGTAGAAATAATTTTGACATGCTTTTTGAAATTTTAGTATTTGGTTTTCAGCCTCCCTTCTTTCCTCTTCCTTTCTCCCCAAGGAAGTAAATAGTCTGTTATAGGTTATACCAGTGCGTTCATGCAATTCATATGATTGCATTGCTCATGATGTGGTAGAAAAGATAGCACACAAAGAATAAAAACTCATAAAGGAAATAAAGGGGATGACGTGAGGCAGCTCTGTAGCTCAATAGATTGAGAACCAGGCTGAGATGGGAGGTTCTAGGTTCAAATCTGGAATGACACTCTCTAGCCATGTGACACTGGACAACTACTTAACCCCCATTGCCTAGCCCTTATGGCTCTTCTGCCTTGGAACCGATACATAGTATTGATTCTAAGACAGAGGATCAGGGTTTAAAAAAAATTAAAAAATAGAAGACCAAATGGATGATGGCCTGCTTTGATTTGCAATCACACTCCAACAGTTCCTTCTTTGGTTGTGGATAGCAATTTTCATCATGTCCCTTGTGAATATCAGAACTTGTTTTGCTGATAACGGCTTAGTCTTTTAGTGTTGGTCGTCAGCCATATTTCTGTTACTCCTGTTCTGCTCACTTTACTTTGAATCAATGCATCTAAGTCTTCATATAAATCTTCCCAGGTTTCAATTTTATTTTATTAAGATAAATCTATGCCCAAGATGACCTACTCCAGCTGTATTGAACAAATAATGTATCTTTAAGTGGCATTTTATCTATTTGGCTTCAATTGTTATTGTCCTCAGTCTCCAAGCAGTGTTTTCTTGGATTGTCTAAGAAGAATACCTCTATTCTGCAGCTTGGATAATTCCTCCACCTGCCCTGGACTCCTTCAAGGGAACCACTGTATATATTACAGATTTCCTGACTATAAAGATTCTTGTTAAAGGGCAAGTATTCATGTTTAGGCAATTTATGCAGTTTTACTAATTGTAAAACATAATTGTTCAAGGGGTATAAAACAAACCATAAGTTACATCTTATCACTAGATTTATTTGATAATCTTTATTGTTTCCATTGCATTTACAAATCAGTGATACCATAGTATTATCAAGGTGCTAATAATAAGCAGGATAGTGGATTGAGTGCTGCAACTAGAGTTAGCAAGACTCATTTTCCTTAGTTCAAATATAGCCTGACACTTACTAGCTGGGTGATCCTGGACAAGTCATTTAACACTATTTGCTTCAGTTTCTTCATCTATAAAATGAGCCGGAGAAAGAAATGACAAAGCACTCCAGAATTTTTGCCAAGAAAACCCCAAATAGGGTGAAAGAGAGTCAGATAAAATTTAAAAAACCTGAGAAGCAAAAGTGTTGTCAAAAATATTCAGTAGATGACATGCAGGATGCCTTCCCCTGTGTTTTAAAGGAAGGGAAAGCAGGGTAGTAAGCTCATTAGCAGTGCTCATGCCAAAAAACAGGTTTTTTTTGATTCCATTGCCAAACAGAAGTTGAGCACCTGAATGGTTAAAAAAAAAAAGAGAGAGAGAGAGATTTACTTGCTGCCCAGTGCCTTGGATGTAGCAGAATTTCAGAAAGTGCCAAGTTGCTTTGAAAAATATTGGGGACTTCCGGTCAAGATGGCGGCATAGAAGCAGCGAAAGTTCAGACCTGGGAAACCCTTCCTTACTGATCGCAAACAGAGTTCTCCTAGGACACCGAAATTCAAGCTGAACAACAGGATAGACCTGGGGAAACCTCCTCCTGGACCTGGATCAAAAGGTACCGCACCCCAAAAGCCAGAACCCTAGATCACTCGGATCTAAGGGGTAGGCAGAAGGAAGGTCCCAGGACCCGCCCACCCCCCCCAACCCAGAGTGTTGAGCCCACGGCAGCATCGGGAACCTCAGGGCTCTGAGGATTCACCTTGAAAGCAACCTGAGCGAGTCTCCAGGACACCCAACACAGATGGCAGGGAAACATAGAGAGAAGGGGATGCCTGTAGCCCCCTGTCTGGGTCCTTCCATCTGAGTCTCAAGGGAGGTCCCAGCTATAGGGCACCAGCTGAACTCAATCCCATCAGGAGCCCTCAGAGCTACTGAAAGGACAGAAAACTCAGGGCTGGCAAAGGGGTTGCTCCAAAGAGCCTACCTTGAAAGGAACCCGGGCCAGTCTCCGGGCATTCAACACAGACTGTGGAGGAGGAGGTTGTGTTTTTTTTTCTTCCTTTTTTGGCTCAGGGATCATTCTGTCCACACCACCTGAACCTAATCCCATCAGGAGCCCTCAGAGCTTCTGAAAGAACAAAAACCCTGGTGAAGGGCTTACCTTGAAAACAACCCGGGCCAGTCTCCAGACATTCAACACAGATTGTGGAGAAGGAGGTTTTTTCCTTCAGGGATCATTCAGCCCAAACCAGGTGAACCTAATCCCATCAGGAACCCTCAGAGCCCAGGGAGGCCACAACCCCTCCCCCCTTAGAGAGCAGGATCTTCTGAAAAAACAGAAACCTAGAGGCGAAGTCAAGATGGCAGCCTAGAAGGAGCATAGACCTGGCAGCCTGGCCAGATCTTTGGAGATCCTCCATATTTGCTCCAGCCATACAGGAAGTTTAAAACTTAGAGTAAACTCAGCCTAACTAAGCTGAACTCAATCCCATCAAAAGTCTCCAGAACACAGGGAAGCCCAGGCTCCCCATCCCTCCTTATTGACTGCTGGACTTTAAGCCAATCAAAAACCTCCAGAGGACAGGAAAGCTCAAACCCCCAACAACCCTCCCCCAGAGAGTACACCAAGAGATCTTCTGTTAAAGCTCCAAGAGGGGAGACCGATAGAAGTCCCCAAAAAAACAAAAAAATGAGAGGAACAAGAGCACAGACAAATACGGGGAGTAAAGAAGTGGTGAATTTGAACAAACAACAGAAACAGAAGAAAGAAACTACAATAGACAGCTACTACTCAGCAAATGGAACAGAGGGGGAGAGATCAGCAAACGATAAACCAGAAATCCCAGCAAATTGGATACAGGCTGTGGAAGAACTCAAAATACAACTAAGAGAGGCTGAAGACAATTGGGAAAAGAACTAAAAAATTAAGATAAGTCATCTGGAAACAGAGGCACTTGAACTAAAACAAGAAAATAGTGTCCCGAAAGCCAAAATCATCCAGCTGGAAAATGAGGCAAAGGAGATGAAAGACGATCTTCAAAGAAAATCAGACCAGAAGGAAAAAGACGACCAAAAAGCCAGAGATGAAATCCAATCTTTAAGAACCAGAGTAAAACAACTAGAATCAAGTGACCTCACAAGGCAGCAGGACACTATAAAACAAAACAAAAAGAATGAAAAAATTGAGGAAAATGTGAAGCATCTCATTCACAAAACAGACGATTTAGAAAATCGTTCAAGAAGAGACAATTTAAGAATACTTGGACTACCAGAAGACTACGACAAAAGAAAAAGCCTGGACATAATACTAGAGGAAATTATCCAGGAAAACTGTCCCAAGATCCTAGAACAAGAGAGGAAAGTGGAGATTGAAAGAATCCACAGATCACCCCCTGTATTTAATCCCCAACTGACAACACCTAGAAATGTTATAGCCAAATTCAAAAACAATCAGATGAAAGAAGAGGTATTACAAACTGCCAAGAAGAAGCCATTCAGATACCATGGAAACATGGTGAGGATAACACAGGATCTGTCTGAATCCACACTGAAGGACCGAAAGGCATGGAATACGATATTCTGGAAAGCAAGGGAACTAGGTCTACAGCCAAGAATAAAATACCCATCAAAACTGACTATATTCTTACAGGGGAAAGTATGGTCATTTAACACAACAGAAGAGTTCCAAGCATTTATAAATAAAAGACCAGACCTGAACAGAAAATTTGAAGTCCAACCACAGAACTCAAGAGAATCATCAAAAGGTAATTTAAAAAGAGGGGAAACAACAACAACAACAACAACAACAAATTTTCAAGAGACTCAATAAGTTAAAATGATATGTATCCCTATAAGAAAAGAGGTCATTGGCAACTCTTAAAAACTGTTGCTATCACCTGAGTAGCTAGAAGAATTACACTCAGAGGGAACAGTGACAAACTGTATAGGATGAAAGGACAAGACATAAATAGGTATATAGATATATGCATGCATAAATACATATACATGTGTATGTATATATATATACATGACTAAAGCTAAAAAAGAAAAGAGGTTATGACTAAAAGAAATGGGAAAAGAAACAAATGGGGGTAAATTTATTTGTCACAAAGAAGCTCATGGCGGGAAGGGGGAGAACATCGATACACTAGAAGGGTAAAGAGGTTGGAGATCAGAAATACTCAACTCTTACATACTTTGAAACTGACCCAAAGAGGGAAGAACAATCCAATCCATTGGGCAAGAGAATAGATTTGCGCCCTATTGGGGAGTAGAAGGGTAAAAAACAGACTGGTGGGGAGGGAAGCAGTACAAGGGAGGGAGAGGGTGGGGGGGAATTTTAAAAAGACTACAGGGGAAAATAAGGGAGGGAATAAAAAGGGAGGGGTAGAAAGGGAAGTACAAGGGGGACTGATTTAAAATAAATCACTGGACTAAAAGGTAGAGCTGAAGAAGAAAGGTTAGAATTAGGGAAGAATATCAAAATGCCAGGGAGTCCACAAGTGACAGTCATAAAACTTGGAAAGTGAATGGGATGAACTCACCCATAAAATCTAGATGAATAGCAGAATGGATTAGAATCCAAAACCCTACCATATGTTGTCTTCAAGAAACTCACATGAGGTGGGTAGACACCCACAAGGTCAGAATTAAAGGATGGAGTAAGACCTTCTGGGCCTCAACTGACAGAAAGAAGGCAGGAGTGGCAATCATGATATCTGATAAAGCCAAAGGAAAAATAGACCTGATCAAAAGGGATAGGGAAGGTAATTATATTTTGTTAAAAGGGACTTTAGATAATGAGGAAAGATCACTAATCAACATGTATGCACCAAATAATATAGCACCCAAATTTCTAATGTAGAAACTAGGAGAACTGAAGGAAGAAATAGACAATAAAACTATATTAGTGGGAACTTGAACCAACCATTATCAAATTCAGATAAATCAAATCAAAAAAATAAATAGGTAAAAGAAGTGAATGAAATCTTAGAAAAATTAGAATTAATAGACATATGGAGAAAAATAAATAGGGATAAAAAGGAATACACCTTCTTCTCAGCACCACATGGCACATTCACAAAGATTGACCATACATTAGGTCACAGAAACATGGCACACAAATGCAGAAAAGCAGAAATAATAAATGCAGCCTTTTCAGACCACAAGGCAATAAAAATAATGATCAGTAATGGTACATGGAAAACCAAATAAAAAACTAATTGGAAATTAAACAATATGATACTCCAAAATCATTTAGTTAGAGAAGAAATCATAGAAACAATTAACAATTTCATCGAGGAAAATGACAATGGCGAGACATCCTTTCAAACCTTTTGGGATGCAGCCAAAGTGGTAATCAGAGGTAAATTCATATCCCTGAGTATATTAACAAACTAGGGAGAGCAGAGATCAATCAATTGTAAATGCAAATAAAAAAACTCGAAAGCAATCAAATTAAAAACCACCAGCAGAAAACCAAACTAGAAATCCTAAAAATTAAGGGAGAAATTAATAAAATTGAAAGTGATAGAACTATTGATTTAATAAATAAGACAAGAAGCTGGTACTTTCAAAAAACAAAATAGAGAAAGTACTGGTCAATCTAATTAAAAAAAGGAAGGAAGAAAAAGCAAATTAACAGCATCAAAGATGAAAAGGGGGACATCACCTCTGATGAAGAGGAAATTAAGGCAATCATTAAAAATTACTTTGCCCAATTATATAGCAATAAATACACCAATTTAGGTGATATGGATGAATATATACAAAAATACAAACTGCCTAGACTAACAGAAGAAGAAATAGAATTCTTAAATAATCTCATATCAGAAAATGAAGTCCAATAGGGTATCAAAGGACTTCCTAAGAAAAAATTCCCAGGGCCTGATGGATTCACCAGTGAATTCTATCAAACATTCAGAGAACAGTTAATCCCAATACTATACAAACTATTTGACATAATAAGCAAAGAGGGAGTTCTACCAAACTCCTTTTATGACACAAACATGGTACTGATTCCAAAACCAGGCAGGTCAAAAACAGAGAAAGAAAACTATAGACCAATCTCCCTAATGAATATAGATGAAAAAATCTTAAATAGGATACTAGCAAAAAGACTCCAGCAAGTGATCAGAAGGGTCATCCACCATGATCAAGTAGGATTTATACCAGGGATTTATACCAGAGAAATCCCATTCAAAATCACCTTAGATAAAATAAAATACCTAGGAATCTACCTCCCAAGACAAACACAGGAACTATATGAACACAACTACAAAACACTCGCCACACAACTAAAACTAGACTTGAGCAATTGGAAAAACATTAACTGCTCATGGATAGGACGAGCCAATATAATAAAAATGACCATCCTACCCAAACTTATTTATCTATTTAGTGCCATACCCATGGAACTCCCCAAAAATTTCTTTACTGATTTAGAAAAAATCCTAACAAAGTTCATTTGGAATAACAAAAGATCAAGGATATCCAGGGAAATAATGAAAAAAAAAACACAAATGGGGGGGGACTTGCAGTCCCAGACCTCAAACTATATTACAAAACAGCTGTCATCAAAACAATTTGGTACTGGCTAAGAGAAAGAAAGGAGGATCAGTGGAATAGACTGGGGGCAAGAGACCTCAGCAAGATAGTATAAGATAAACCCAAAGATCCCAGCTTTTGGGACAAAAATCCACTATTTGATAAAAACTGCTGGGAAAATTGGAAGACAGTGTGGGAGAGATTAGGAATTGATCAACACCTCACACCCTACACCAAGATAAATTCAAAATGGGTGAATGACTTAAACATAAAGAAGGAAACCATAAGTAAATTGGGTAAACACAGAATAGTATACATGCCAGACCTTTGGGAGGGGAAAGACTTTAAAACCAAGCAAGACATAGAAAGAATCACAAAATGTAAAATAAATAATTTCAACTACATCAAATTAAAAAGCTTTTGTACAAACAAAACCAATGTAACTAAAATCAGAAGGAAAACAACAAATTGGGAAAAAATCTTCATAAAAACCTCTGACAAAGGTTTAATTACTCAAATTTATAAAGAGCTAAATCAATTGTACAAAAAACCAAGCCATTCTCCAATTGATAAATGGGCAAGGGACATGGATAGGCAGTTTTCAGATAAAGAAATCAAAACTATTAATAAGCACATGAAGAAGTGTTCTAAATCTCTTATAATCAGAGAAATGCAAATCAAAACAACTCTGAGGTATCACTTCACACCTGGCAGATTGGCTAATATGACAGCAGAGTAAAGTAATAACTGTTGGAGGGGATGTGGCAAAGTTGGGACCTTAATGCATTGAGACTGGAACAACCTGCAGGAAGTGATGCAGAGCAAGAGGAGCAGAACCAGGAGAACATTGTACACAGAGACTAATACACTGTGGTACAATCGAACGTAATGGACTTCTCCATTAGTGGCGGTGTAATGTCCCTGAACAATCTGTAGGGATCTGGGAGAAAAAACACTATTCATAAGCAGAGGACAAACTGTGGGAGTAGAAACACCGAGGAAAAGCAACTGCCTGACTACAATGGCTGAGGGGACATGACAGAGGAGAGACTCTAGACGAACACTCTAATGCAAATATTAACAACATGGCAATGGGTTCGAATCAAGAACACATGTGATACCCAGTGGAATCACGTGTCGGCTACGGGGGGTGTGGGGGAGGAAAAGAAAATGATCTTTGTCTTTAATGAATAATGCATGGAAATGATCAAATAAAATATAAAATTAAAAATAAATTAAAAATAAATAAATAAATAAAAGAAAAATATTGGGAGCAGCTCATTTAAATGATTATTGCAGTCTTATTCTTCAGTGCTTGGGAACTATACAATATGGAGTCAAGGCATATATAATTACAAAGAGCAGGGAATCATTAATGGCTTTACACTTTACATGAACTGTCAACTATAGATTATCACTGAATGTTCTCTCGACCAGAAAAGCATTGTCATCTACTACAGATGAGAACTGCAATAATGTATGTAATGGGATCGGGACGCATACCAACAAAGAATTAAACATGTATAGATGTCATTTTACATCTTTTTAAGGGCCAAGAGATATTAACTTGAGTGAGCCACTATTCTTGAGTGGGTCCTTAAGTCAGTATAATACTTTATGTATATGTCTACCATTACTACCATTTATATTGTAGGAATTAATGAGATAATATGTATAAAATCCTCTCTGCTTTTTAGTTAAAAGTTATAAATCTAAAATTCTATTGTGATGTTTTATGGGGAAAACACTCTGAAAAACAAAGTACTATGCAAATCTAAGGGGGTGGAGATCATAGCTATAAAATCAAAATGCATAGTATTATATCTGTGGAAATTATATTTAACATATTTAAAACATCATTCATTTATTAAAAAAAATTTTCAAGTCAACTCCTTTTTCTTCTCTTTATCGAATGCTTAATTACTATGTTTATATGAGGATTCCAAAGCTTTTCCAAATAATTTCAGAAAACTAGAATATTAAAGTGAAAGATAATAATGTGGAAGTGGGTTCTTAAGTGCAAGTAAAGTAGCTCTTAATGAGTGATTTCAACACTTCTAGGAGTCTGTAATCTTAGCATCCATCAGTGCCATCACAATCCATTCTCACCTCCTTCTTGTCCATTCTTTATTTCATGTTCCTATTTGTCCACAAACTGTCAAAAGTACATCTACCCAAAGCACTGGATCCTTTATTTTGTGATGACCTATTTAACACCCTTCTGTATATTATTTTAGCATTTCACATACTCGGTGTTCCAGGCATGCTGTTCTCTAAACTATGCTTTCCATCACCCAACTCCATGACTTTGAAGAGGTTGTCTCAGGTAGCTGGAATATACTTCCTGACCTTCTCTACTTAAAATCCTTGCATTCCTTTGAGCCTCAATTCCAATGCCACCTTCCATGGAAAGCCCTTCCTAATGCCTTCCCCTTCCAAATGTTAATGATTCCATCTTCCTCAAATTATCATAGATTTAGTTATCTGTATAAAAGATGTATCTCCTCAATAGGATATAAATTCCTCAGGGCAAGAGAATGTATTTTTAATATTTTTTGTTTCTTCACTCTCACTTCATAACTGACTCCTTTTCTGATAAAAATAAACCGTGGAATCTCAGAACTGGAAGAGACCTTGAAGATCTTGTATGGCTTGAACAAGATCACCTCCTTTTCAAAAAATTTACATCTTTTTACATCATATATTTCCTTTGTATCCTTACCACCAACTCCTTGATAATTACTCTTTATTACTAAGAACTATAAAAAGAAAAGAGGGAGGAAAAAAACAACAAAAACCATTATGGAGAAAAAAATCTGATATTGTGTGTAATTTTCCACAGCCATGGATCCCCAACCTCAGCAAAAGAGTGGGGAAATGGAGAAGGTATCTCCTCACATCTCTATATAGATTTGCAACTTTTATTTTAGATTATTTTTTGGCTGTTGTTCTTCCCACTTACACTGTGGTAGACATACTGGAAAGTTTTCTTGGCTCTGTAAGCTTACTTCACTTTACATCACTTCATCAAAGTGCATGAATCCCTTCTACCACACATCTGATAAGTGTTCATTCAGCCTTCCCTTTTTTGTAATAAGAAATCCACTATTTTGATGGGCAGCCCATCCCAATTACAGAAACCTCTAATTATTAGGCAATTTTCCTTAACATACAAACACAATCTTTTTTTTTTCCTCTTTTTTCTAAGGCAAAGCAAAACAAAGCTTATCTTTCTTCCATATGATAGACAGCCCTTCAAGTGCTTAGAGATTGCTATCATTTGCCCTCTAAAATTTCTGTTTTCTAAGATTAAGCATTGAAGAAACTGGGAATCAAGATTCATATGGTGTGAGGGAATGGTTTCCCCATCTGCTCAACCTTCTGGTTCCCCTCCTCTCAATGTACCTTCTTCTTGTCAATGTCCTTCTTTGATGATCTCCTGGATAATGACTTTGTGGTGCCTTATGTGCATGATGATATCATTCACACTAATCATAGTCATCATTGGTAAAATGTCACAATATACTTATAGTCACGTATCTTCCTACTGTTCTTTGGATAATCTATCCTTTGAATGCAACTGAGATCATGAGGTTCTATGAGTTATTGTAGCCATGAAGCATCAGTGGAGTGGTGCTGATTTTAAAGTGCTGGACATTTCCAAAAGGTGATACATTACGGAGGGAAGGCAAAGATAGGCCACCCCCCCAAATCTTTGAAGTCAACCCAATTGTCAAAGGTCAGTATGAACACAAACTGTTTACCAATCCATTGATTTAGAATATTTATAACTAGAACTTATTTATTGTATTCACATACTTTCCCAGCAAGGCAGATTGGACAAGGATCACACATAAAATGCTAAACCATGCCATTTACATAGCACAGTTAAAATTAAGCTTATTTATATATTATCATCATCTCAGTCTCCCATGCCATGTAAGATTTTCCCTTGAAGAAAATATTCAGGAGATTAATGGAATAATTGCATATCAGGGGTTTCTTTGGATTCAGAAAGTAGCAGTATTACTAAATGGTTTCAGAATAAAAGATATTTAGCAGTACTTCACAATACCCAAACAGAATGTTATGTAAAAAGCTTTTAAATGTTGTTTTTTTGGTCTAGTATTATCTGAATGGTGTCTGAAGCCATTTTAAAATGGAAATTCCCAAGTTATGTAAAGACAATTTTAACTTTTTTAATACCTACACACACACAAATCTAACTACAGGAAAATAATGTCTTCCTAAGTTTATTAGGAATTCTAGGGCACTACCAATAGGGATGATCCCATTCCTCCTAGTTTTATCAATGAACTCTTAAAATAATATGATGGAAACAATAAAACAAAATACTTTAACTGGCTACTGAAAAACATTTTCAGGAGGTCTATGACAGCACATGGGTATTTTTTGATACAAGCACAAAAATTCTAGATTATTTTTCATCCACCCACCAAATGAGTTTGCTCTGCTACCATGATAATCTGCAGTTCTTTGGGCTCAGTTTGTTTTTGCTTGTTTTAAAGAAGAGAGAGAGAGAGAGAGAGAGAGAGAGAGAGAGAGAGAGAGAGAGAGAGAGAGAGAGAGAGAGAGAGAGAGAGAGAGAGAGAAAGAGAGTGTGTGTTTTACGTTTTCCTTACCGCACTCCATACATACTGTTCTCTGAGAAAATAGTGCTTTACTGGGGAGGAGTAAGGAAAAGGAGAAGAAAGAAAGATGAATATTTAATATCTTGAATCAGGAAAAGTCTGAAATTTTGATTCATGACTTCTATCCCTCTATTCAAATCTGTCAATCAATCATCCATCAAAAAAAAAACGCTTGCAGGTGTTTACATGTACCAGTCTGGTACATACTAGGAGCTAGGGAGATGAAACAAAAATCCAAACAGTCCTTATCTTCAAAGTGTTTACTGCCTCTATCAGAAGAGACAGAGAAATGCATGCATAAATAGGCATATACAAAATAGATAGCAAGGTCATTTAAGGAGGGTGGGAAGATATTAGCATTTGTGGGAATTGAGAAATGTTTCAGGCAGACAGTTGCATTTACATTGAGATTTGAAGGAAAATTATTTCTAAGAGGTCAAAGACAGGAGGGGGTTCCATCTAGGTAAGGTGTTCAGACTCAAGTGAGGCTGTGATGCTATATGATTTATAGCCAAATAATAATAATAATAGCTTTATCAAATGCCTACTTTGTACAAGGAACATGTCATAAGTGCTTTACAAATATTATCCCTTTTGATCCTAAGAGATAAGTGCTACTATTCTCTGCATTTTGCAGTTGAGAAAACTAAGACAAACAGTGTGTGATTTGCTTGAGGTCACATAGCTAGTAAATGTCTACGATTAGATTTGAAATCAGGTCTCCCAGATTCCAGGGAGAGTGTTCTATCCACTCCACTGTGCCATGTGGCTGCCTTATACAGTATCTGTAGAATGATGCTGATTTTGGAAGGCTAGTAACTTTAGAATAAAAAAGGAAAAAAAAAATGGGCTAGCCCCAAAATTTTTTAAGGTGACTCAATTGTCAAATGTCATTTGTGCACACAAGCTGCTAATCCACCCACTGTCTCTAGGATATTTAAATTTAGAATTTATTGTGTTCACATGATTTTGCCTCATGTCCAAAGGCACAGTGATGAGAGCTGAGGTGGCCTGTATAAGGAACAGGAAGAAGGTTGGTATGGCTGAACTGTACAGTGCATGAAGACAAAAAATGTGTAATATGACTACAAAAGTAAATTGGGGATAAGGCTGTGAAGAGCTTTGAATACCAAACAGAAGAGTTTAAATTTAATCTCAGAGGTGATGGGGAGAAAATGGGGGGGGGGACTAAATATGTGTGATATGGACAAATTTGTGTTTTGGAAAAATTACTTTGGCAGGGGACAACTAGGTGGCTCAGTGAATTGAGAGCCAGGGAGAGACTTAGGAGATTCTGGGTTGAAATCCAGCATTTAGCACTTTATAGCTGTGTAACCCTGGCAAGTTGATGAACTCCAATTGCCTGGCCTTTACCACTTTTCTGCCTTGGAACCAATACACAGTACTGATGGATGGATGGAAGGAAGGAAGGAAGGAAGGAAGGAAGGAAGGAAGGAAGGAAGGAAGGAAGGAAGGAAGGAAGGAAGGAAGGAAGGAAGGAAGGAAGGAAGGAAGGAAGGAAGGAAATATCATTTAAGAAGCTTTTATTACAATCCAGGTAAGAGGCAATGAACTCCTAAAGTAGAATGGGAACTGTATACATATTGAGAACACGAAACATATGACACATGTGGACAAAGAAACAAACCAGATTTGGCAAGCATCTGGATATTATCTTATGCTGTCTTATACTGTTTCTCTTGTCTTGTGTGAGTATCCCAGCTTCCTAACTTCCCCTGAAGAACTTCTTCAGGCAAGGAACTGTATCTCATGCCCTCTTTGATCCTCATTATCTATTCTATTGCCTTACTCCTGGTAAGCATACAATTCATGTTTATTGGAGATGAATGTAAACACCAGCACATGTAATAAAAGTAATAAATAAATTATTTATATATAATAATTTGATGTATGGATGAAATGGTGAAGTCAGATTCAGGAAAACCAGGTTTGAATCCTATCTCTGATATTTACTACCTGAATGACCCTAGAAAAATAACTTAACTTCTGTTTCTCACATCCCTAGGAATTATTACTAAGTCATGAAAGAGTTCCTATTCTAGAAGTTCACCAGCATTTTTCCTGTTATTCAGGGCTCTGTCCATCTTGTAGCTATCCAAGTTCACCATCTTGGAAGTGCACAACCCTTCCTTCTCTATCACTTTCAATATTAAGTTGGTAGCTATCTTCTTGATTCTATCTCTACAACACCTTTCATATTTGTCCTAATTTGCCCACTCATGCAACCACAACTGGGGTTCCAACTGTTTCATTCCTGAAACTTTGCAATAGTTACCTAACTTCCTTTCTCCTTTTTCCCTCTAAAATCCATCCTCCACATAGTAAGCCAGTTAATAATCCTAAAACACAGGTCACTCCTCCTACTCAAAAACTTTAATGTCACTCTATTTTCCTCTTTCTATATCAACAACACATTGGGCAATCTGGTAACGCCTGTGGACTCTCAGAATAATGTTTTTAAATGTTTAAAAGAAAATACATGAGATTAAAAAGGAAACCAATTATATTGAAAAACAATTATCTTGATATGGAAAGAAAAAACAAGGCAAATTTAAGAACTTCTATTTAGGAAAACTCCTGAACTAGGACTTAAAGCTTATCTGGCTCCCAACTATCTTTTCGTATTAACGTAATGCCATTTTATTATACACTCCATTTTAGCTGAACTAGCCTACTAGCTATTTTTAAACTCAATTTTTCTGTCTCCATAACTTTGCCAAATCTGACCCTCAACTCTAATATGCCCTGCCATCTTCTCCTTTACCCTTTAAGATCATTATGTCTTCAATTCAGATCATATGCTATAGATCTTTCTGAGAGCCCTTATTGTTGTTCTCCCCATCCTTTATATTGTTTAATATATAATTGTCTTTTATCTTTCTACATGTTGTATCTCCCCAGTAAAACATAAGCTCCTTGAGGACAGGAGAGTTTCATTTTTGTCTCTGTATCTTATTTTTGTACATTAATCACAAGGTTGATCTAACTGTGTATGGATTCTATGGGTTCTGAGTACATGAGAATACTTATTGGAATTCTATATTCACTCCAGCTCTGAAATGAGAATTTTAAGATTATTTTTCTCCTGGTTCATTGTATTTCAAGATCTGAATTACTCTAGAGAAAACAAAGTAAAGTGTAAAATTTTATTTAATTTGCATTACCATTTAGTATTTCCTATGTAAATGAGGTGGGCATTCAGGTTGCACAGTGGATAGATAGAATGCTGAGCTTGGAGTTAGAAAGACTCATCTTTGTGAGTTCAAATCTGGAAACAGAAACTTATTAGCTATATATATGATGCTGATCAAATCACTTAATCTTGTTGGCCTTAGTTTCCTCATCTGTAAAATGAGCTGGTTTAAAAGGAAATAGCAAATCACTCCAGTATCTTTGCTAAGAAAACCTCCAATAAGGTCACAAAGAATTAGACAGCTCTGAAAAATGAGTTAACATGTCAATGAGGTGCGTCGACCACATGCTTGTATAAATCATGAAAGATGGGATTAAGACCCTTATGGAACTTACCATGTAAAGGTTTTGAAACCAGTTTTCTCAACAAGCTCTAGTTCATCAATTTCCTCATAAGAAGTTGTCAATATCTTTCTCAAAAGGTACTTTTCCTTGAAATGGTCCCCCTGAGAAAATAACTTTTTTTAACACTATAATTTCTCTATCAATGGCAACCTTGGCTGAGATACAGTTTGGGAAATCTCCACACAGAAACCGATTCTTTCAATTAACTGAAGCCCATGTCAACAAAAACTTTGCTAAATCCCTGTCGGTTGCTTTGGTAACACTGGTGATTGTGAGTTGCTTTGCTGCTTATGGTATGCTTTGGGCAAAGAGACCTTTGAGGATTATACTCATCTGCTCCAGCTGTTAAGGGAAAGGAAAATGTGATGCCATAGGGGGAAGACAGTGGCTCCTAGCTGTCCCTTATGGGGAGGACTCTTTTCCCATCTCTTAGTAATTCTCGGTGGAGAACAATCTGCTTACAGAAGGCTCCATCTTAGGTACCACAGCATCATAATAACTTGCACACTTAGCAGGTTTTAAAAAATTCAAAGGGCTCCTTCATCTGTGTTTGTATGTTGTTTTTAATTTCATTGTCACAACAAATAAGAAGATGACAGAAAGTTGTACCCATCATTTATTAAGGGACTAAAGAACCCCTCTGTAAAATGATGATCAGAGTCAGAATCCTGCCTCCTGCATCACTACTTTCAGTCAATCTTTAAATGGACAAAGAAGGAATTTTATATTAGCACCGAGCACTATAGGACAGAGAGCACTGTACTCAAATGTTAACCTAAGTATGCTTTTCCTTAATCTTCCAGTTCCAAAGGCACATTCATTGAACTTAATGCTACTTAGAGCTAGGACAATTTTTTAGTCTAACTTTAGTCTAGAAAATGAAATTTATGAACACATCAATGTTTTCTCACTACTTTAATCAATGAGTAACCCTAAATCACTACAGAAATTTGTTGTTTTAAGTAAAATAGAAAAAAATGCTAATATGCACAATTCTTCATTAATAACTTTAATTATATTTAAACTTTGTATATCTTTTTGTATAATTACCCTTCATGCCTAATCATCTTGATCTTCACACCCATGTGGAGAGGGCCTAGGACCCTGGGCCCAAATGCTACAGAAATAATAGTCTCCCCCAGGGCACTAGGCTCCAGCCTGCCCCTTAAGGGCAAGGAAGTGAAACTTATGGAAGTGTGTCCTGGGAAGTGCCTTTGCAGACCATCCAATCCCCTCCACAGCAGCCCAAACTGATGGAGACTTAGAAATGTCTTACAACACAAAGTCTTCGAGCACAGATAATTCAACATCAGAGGCATAGATGATTTTATTTATAAAAATTATACTAAAGAAGATACATTAGCATCTTGCTTTCCACTATACCCTAAGAACAACTGGACCTCACCAGGTGATTTAAGCCCGAACTTTCCATATGTGTCATTCATCCGATTAGAATTCAATCTCCTTGAGAGCAGGGACTGTCTTATTTTTCTATCTATGTCTTTAATACTTAGCATAGTTTCCACTTTTTCATTCTTTCATTGTTTCACTATTGTTAGCACATATAAAACTTACAAAAAGGTCTTAAAATAATCTAAGAAAAAACTCCTAGACTTTTCAATATTTGTTTTGTTCTCAGTTTCTCCTGATGATTTTTGTGTTTCCTTCCAAAGGTGTTTGTCTTCATTTTCCTTAATTTTTCTTTTCTTTGCAAGGGTGTTTTTTAATCATTCAGTCTGAATTTTCATGATTCCATTTTGAAGTTTTCTTAGCAAAAATACTGAAGTAGTTTGCTGTTCCCACCTCCTGATCATTTTACAAATGAGAATAAGTGACATGATCAAAGGACAAATATGTGTTCTGAGGCCAGATTTGAATTCATGAAAGAGTCTTCCTGATTTCAAACTCACTGTTCTATTCACTGACCCACCTAGATACCCTTCTTTGCAAAGGGAAAGGCAGATAAATAAGATCCTTTATTTCATTTTGAACTTTAGATACATATTCTTAGATTATTTTAAATTTTCTTCCTTTCCATTTTCTTGATTCCTTTTTCCTATATTTTTGTTTATAATATCTTATGAGTGAAAGGAACCTTTTTAATCCCATTTGTAGGCCCTATTTATAGGCCCATTCAGTCCTATTCACTTATTTTTAAAAGATACCTTTTTTAAAGAGGAAGAATAGCACAGTGGAAAGTGCTGGATTTGGAGTTGGAGAACATGAATTTGAAGCTTTGCTCTGATAATTAATATCTCTGTGACCATTGATAGACACATTCCAACTTCTTTGGGTTTTTATTTTTTACTCTATAAAGTGAAGGAATTTGATTAGATCTAGAATAGTTGTCATTCAACCTTTGCTTAAAGATCTCCAATGAGAGTAAATCCAATTACTTTTGAGGAATCTCAGTCTCTTTCTGAATTAATCTAACTGTTTAGAAGTCTAACAGTCATTGTTGATGATGTTTTCTGACCTCAATCCTAAATTTACTTCTTTCCACTTTTTATCTGTTGTTCTTAGCTCTGCTTTTTTAGGGACAAGTAAAATAAATCTAATATTTTTTCCAATACTTAGCAATCATGTTTCCCTACTAACCTTTTCTTAATTGGTTATAATAATTCTGAATTGTTGTTGTTCAGTCATTCAGTCATGTCTGACTGTGATCCCATGGACCATAGCTATCCCTGGAGTTTTCCTGGAAAGGGTGTGGTTGCCATTTCTGTCTCCAGTGGATCCTTTTGTCAGGCAGAGACTAAGTGACTTGCCCAGGGTCACACAGCTAGGAACTGTCTGAGATAGGATTTGAACTAAGGTCTTCCTGACTCCACATCCAGCAATCTATCCACTTAGCTACCAAAAATTCTGAAGATTTTATCTCAAAAGCAGAGTTCCTCACCGCAGCAGAAATAACTTTCATTGTACTGGTATATAAAGGTTCTCAGGTTTCCTTCAGAGCATAATCGTTAGTTTCACATAGAAGATTCCATCACACATGGACCTTCGCACCTTCCCAGTGACTATTAATTAGATGCAAGGGCAAATATACTTCAGGTGTGATTGCCACTGGTTATATTATAAACTATTTTTAATTGGGTTGTAAAGGGAACAGTTGTAAGGGAAGAGGACAGCACTGAAGCCCACACAGTTGGCCAGAATGCCAGGCACTGGGAACTACTTCCATATGGCACACCACTGGCTCTGGCAACAAAAGCTTTTAATTGAACATTCTGTCCTACCTCAAACATGCACAAAACTAGAACTTTGGTCAGAGATTCCAATTTTTAAAAGAGCTTCTATATCCAGATTAGATGCGTTTTCCCCCAAAATACACATTTGGTCCTTTCAGTGGAAAGAGTTGATTTAAGGAGGTAGGATTTCCCCATATCTAAGAGTGGATCCAGTTCATATATCTACTCTATTAGTATAAGATCCATGTTATAGTTAAAGAAGATGCTCACAGGTCACTCATTTACTTAGTGTGAAAGCATGGAAAAGATATTCAACAAGAATACTCATGTAGCTTAGATAGGCATCTCTTTATGGAAACACATCTGGACAGAAGGGCATCATGTTGTGACTGGTATGATCTTGGAACAGCCTCCAAGTCTAAAGTGCCCTGATTTCATGGGGGTAAGCCTTTTAACTGAGCTTAGGTGACTACAGAGCCACACCAAATATGGCCAAAGGCTACTAGTGGACCTAGAAAAAGGGAAACTTGGATTTCCTAGGCCAATCAAGATGCAAGAATAACTTTGTTCATTCTAGGGGGAAATTAGGTTAATTTATATTGCAGGAAGATGAAAGAAACCCTCACTGATGTCAGTTATATTATTCTTCCTCACAACCATTATGATTTCTGATGGTCATGATGTTTGGAACAAAAGATAGAAAGACTAGATCCCCATGTCATTCTTGTATACATGACCTTCATTCACTGTGTGATCTTAGTCAATCAATTGCTTCTATAATACTTCTGCTTGAAAAATTTAAATCAAAGTATCTGTTCTATAGAGGTATAATTAGAACTGGTCTATAAAATTGTCATATCTTTAGATGAAGAATATTCTTATAAGACATTTACCCCAATGAAATGGCAACAACAAAAAAAAAACTGCCAGCAGCGCCATGTATGAATTAAAAATATGATGAAAATATATGTTAATTATCCACTTAAAACATAGCTAAGCAATTTGCTCAACCCTTTAAATAGAGAAACACAATTATAGTTTGCCTTTGTACTTGTTTCCATGAGGGTGGTGGGTGGAGAATAGCTGAATACTACTTGTGCAGCTTTTTCTTCTGGAAATTGAATGTATGATGGTATAGCCATTATCAGGAATCAAAGTGAATACTTGTCCTAATTGGTCATCTTGCCTAGTAATTCTTCAATTCCCCAAATTAAGATACTTCTATTAGGAGCAAGCTGGTGGCACTGGTGAATAGAATGCCAGGTATGAAGTTAGAAAGATTCCTCTTCCTGAGTTCAAATCTGGCTTCAGACACATAACTGGGTGACTCTGGACAAATTGCTTTACCCTCTTTGCCTCAATTTCCTCATCTGTAAAATGAGCTTCAGAAAGAAATGTCAAGTCACTTCAGTATCTTTGCTGAGAAAACTCCAGTGGTGTCATAAAGAGTCAGATATGACTGAAATGATTGAACAACAAAGAATATTGCTACCAAAGGAACTCTTAGCTCAAGTAAGCCTTGCTGAAACAAGAAAGCCCAAGTTCCCTTAAGCTTTTAAAGAGTTTGATGTAGAAGTATTCTAATAAGAAATATGCTGTATTGCCAAGTCGTTGAAAGGTGCTGTCCAATTCTACATACTAATTTCAGGCCTTCTTTTCTGCCACTTGTGTATTATCCTAGCCTCTTACTCATCTCACAAATCCAATCAATTGCTGAATCTTTTTTATTTTAATTCTACAATATCTTTCACATGTCTCCTCCATCTATACTCACAAAGTCACCACCCTAGTTCAGGTCCTCATTTTCTCTCACCTGAATACATGGCAATAGCCTCTTATTTGGATTCCTCTACATCTAGCTTTATCCCATTCTGTTTTGTCTTCTATACAATCACCAGGGTAATTCCACCTTTTCACACATTATACCTTATGTCTAGAATTCAGTCTCTTTTCTCAGACTCCTTTTGGAATCAATGGTTTCCTTCAAGACTCATTGCAAACTCCATTTTCCCCAAGAAACCTTTCCTCTTACCCCAATTGTCAATATATTCCCAAAGTCCTCATATTTATTTTGATTGGTATGCACATATAAATGTTGTCTTCCCTGTTAAAATATAAACTTTTTGAGGGTGCTGGCAATCTTAGTTTTGAGTCTCCAGTATTGAGTATAGTGCTAGTTCTCAGATGATATTATACGAATCATATCAAGTCCCATAATATTGCAGAGACTCTGGGATTAGATCTGTAATAATGCAAAGGAGTTTGGCCTTTCCATCTGTACAAGAAAACCCAAGTGGATGAAGAATGGGGTTTTTTTGGGTCCAGATTTCAACATGTATTTTGATGAATTCCTTTTGGAGGCTGCCTATAACCACATATAAACGAGATAGACACTACAGATGGACAACAAATAAGGAGTAGTATTGCTTTCTGTAAACTGCAAAATTCCTTTAATTACTTCTCATAAAAGCAAAGGGCCATCTTTTCAATACTATGATTCTGTTGCAATGAACAATTTACCAATGTGTTACAATGAAACAATAGAATACTCTGTTATTGTTTAGTCATTCAGTTGTGACCAACTCTGTGATCCCATGGAACATAGAAGCAGAGTCTTCTATTCTCTACTCTCTCTTGAAGACTGTTGCTTCTGTGACTCTATCCATCTCATCCTCTCCTGTCCCTTTTTCCTTCTCACCTGCTTTCTTTCCCAACATCTGGGTCTTCTCCGATGAGTCTTATTTACTAAAATGTATTTAAACTTCAGCTTCGGTATTTGACCTTTAAGTAAATAGTTCAAGTTAATTTCTTTAACTATTCACTGATTTGATTTGAATTTTTTGCTGTCCAAAGGATTCTCAAGACTTCTCCAGCAACACAATTCAAAAATGTCAGTTCTGGGGTGCTCAGATTTCTTTATGTAGTTTAACTCTCACAGACAATAAGTTGCTACTAGAAAAACCACAGCTTTGACCATCTGGACTCTTTAGGTAAGGTGATGTCTCTTCTTTTTTGTATGTATACATTTGCCACAGCTTTCTTTCTAAAGAGCATCTTTTACTGTCATACCTGCAGTTACTGTGTGGAATGATCTTTTAGTCCAAGAAGATAAAATTTAACACTGCTACCATTATACCTCTATTTGCCAGGAAGTAATGGAACAGTTGCCAAATCTTGGGTTTTGGTGTAGGCAATAAAGCAGAAGTGGATTTCTTTTTGGAACTCCCTTACTTTCTCCAAATTCAGTGAATGTTGGTCATTTGGTCTCTAGTCACTCTGCCTCTTCAAAAATCAGCCTGCTCTTTGGATAATTCTTGGACCAGATATCCTTCAATCCTATTGAAGCCTAGCTTGCAAAATCTTAAGCATAACTCTATCACTGTGTGAAACGAGTACAATTGTTCAGTAAGTTGAGAATTCTTTGGCATTGTCTTTCTTTAGGATTAAAACCTAAACTGATCTTTTCTAATCCAGTGGTCATTATTGAGTTTTCCAAATTTCTAGCATATTGAGAGTAGCACTTTAAAATCACCATCTTTTAGTATTTAAAATACCCTAGCTAGAATTCTATCACACTCCATACTCCATTTGTAGCAATGTTTCCTAAGGCCCACTTGGGTTTCTCCAGGATGTCCATTGGATCAGTAACCTCACCTTTGTAGTTACTGGTGATGTTAGGATGTTTCTTGCATACTTTTTCTATATATTCTTGCTTCTTGCTATTCTCTAGAATTCTTCATTTAATTAGATATATCTTTCTCTTTCTCTTTTCTTTTTTCTCATCAGACAGCCATTTTGCTTTCTTGATCTTGTTTGCCTTTGGAATTATTTTCTTGCTGACTCTCATACATTATTATGAACTTCATAGTTCTTCAAGTACTCTATCTACTAAATCTAACCACTTAAATCTGTTCATTATTTCCATTTTATATTCATAAGTGATATTATTATTTAGGACATATTTATGTGGTCTAATAGTTTTCCTAACTTTCATTAATTTAATTTAATTTAAATCTGAATTTTGCAAGAAGAAACTCATGATCTGAACCTTAGTCAGCTCCATATCTTGATTTATTTGACTATATAAAGCTTTTCCTCTGTATACCACAGAGTATATTCAAAGTATATAACCAATCTGACTTTGATATTGGCCATCTGGTGATGTCTATTAGACTTTTGGGGTTGTTATGACCAGCAAATCAATATGATAAGACTGTTAGTCCCTTCCCTGCTTCAGTGTACTCCAAGATCAAACTTGTCTATTACTCTAATTATATTGTGATTTCCTGCTTTGGCATTCCAATCCCTATGATGAATATGACATCTTGTTTTTGCTGTTATTTCTTGAAAATGTTGTAGATTTTCATAGAACTGATCAACTTAAGTCTCTTTGGCATCATTGGTTGGAGCACAGACTTGTATTAGTGTAATGTTGAATGGTTTGACCTGGATCTGTCAATTTTTGAGATTATGTCTCAGTACTGTTCTTCTCATCCTTTTATTGATTATGAGGGCTATTTCATGTCATCTCAGGGATTCTTGACCACAGCAGTAGATTTAATGATCACTCGAGTTAAATTTACCTATTCTTATTCATTTAAGTTCAATGACACCCAAGAAGCCAATATTTATTTTTTCTATCTCCTATTTGGTTATATCCAGCGTATTTTCCTTCATAGATCTTACATTCAGGTTCCTATGAGATACTGATTTTCACAATATCAGAAATTCCTTTCATCACCAGCCACATCTGAAGCTGAGTTTTCTTTTAAGGTGTGGCCCAGCCACTTCATGAGTACTGGAATAGTTGTCTTCTGCTCTTCCCCAGTATGAGGGATACCTTCTGACCTGAGAGCTCATCTTCGTTTGTCATATCTTTTATCTTCTTAATGATTTCCATGGGATTTTCTTGGCAAATATGCTGCAGTAATTTGCCATTTCCTTCTCCAATGGATCAGCTTTTTTCAGAACTCTCCACTATGACTTGAGCATCCTTGTTAACTCTGAGTGACATATCTCAAAGTTTCAATGATCTATGCTAACCTCTCTGGCATAATAAGACAGTGATCCAGGAGGAGAAAAGAAAATGCAACTACTTCCAAAGGAAAAAAAAATATCAGTCTCATAAACATTGGCAATGGCAAAATAAATGACTCGATTAGGACTGAGCAAATAACATATATCCAGCTAGGAATTCTTGAAAACAAGGATGAAAGAAATAATTAAGGAATGGTATGATAGGAAGAGACTATAGACCAGTCACATGGAAAGGACAAGGGATAACTGACAGTTGGAATGCCACACTGGTGTCCTCTTAATGTCATATAAGAGAAAAGATGGTTAAGTCTCTTTATTGAAATTGTGGGAAGAAGATGGACAAGAATGGCACAGGATAGGGTGCCAAGGATGGATTGCTATTTCTACTGTTGAATGGAACTCTTATATCAATGAATCAGAGAAGTCATTATTTTGATATGGTATTTTAAAATATATTATCTTCATTTCTAAATATATGACCTCTTTTCAAAATAAAAAGTATCCACATTTTTTCCAATAATTTTCCTATAATTTAGATTTGCCTTCCTAAACTAGGGTAAGAACAGATGGCACAGAAAGGGTATTAAAATGTATGATAGGTCATTAAGATTGTAAGTAAGACTTCCCAGGAAAAAGTAAAAGGAAATTGGGAAACTTAACAGGAAGACTTGGCTGTGACTTAAAAACAATACCCTAAATGTTTAATTAAATATGACTCAAGATTTCAGTGTGACTTAAAGATTGTAATCTTAAAAATTTTTCTCAATACATAAAGATTTTATACCAAGCAAGAGTTTGCAATGTTTCATGTTAGAAAAAATGGTTAATTTGACTCGGTATTCAACAATATAAGGAAAAATCCTGAATTTCATTGTTTAATTCTACTATTCATTAAAATAGTTTGAGAAATGCAATTTGAGTTTAGAACCAGGAATTGGACATGTGCACATAAAACAATGACATCCACTTGTTACTTGGTGCTAAAAGCAATTGTCATATAATCTAATCCAAGTTATCACCAGCCTTCTTCCCCCCCTTTCAGGTTACATACCTGTCCCATAGAAAGGCCAAGAGAGTGGGAAAGGGCAGGAAGAAAGAAGAGTATTCTTATTGAGGTTAGAAAAGCTTCCAAAAAGAGCTTATTAAGCTCCAATACAGACTAGATGTGGGCCCTTAGATAAGTCAGTGAATCTGTCTGAGTTTTCCGTAAAATAATAATGCTTGTACTATTGACTTTAAAGAGACATTGAGAGAAATGTTGGAAAATCTTAAATGTTCTACATACATATTACCTGCTATTGTTAAAAAGGAATTGGGTAGTCCCTACATCCAGATCCTTTGATGACGGAGTCCCAGTAAAAGTCCTATATGCCCTTTATAATTCTGTATGTG